>NW_027187391.1:55908881-56007919 GCF_028583685.1 Petaurus breviceps papuanus
AGGGAGAGAGAGAGAGAGAGAGAGAGAGAGGGAGGGAGGGAGGGAGGAAGAAAGAAAGGAACAAAGGAAGAAAGAAAGAAAGGAAGGAAGAAAGGGGCCCAGTGAAGCCATCTCATCAATTCCCACCCAGTTCCCACCACGTCTTTATCCCTTCCTCTCCCTTTCCAACCTTTTCAGTTTATTTTTATGTGTTGTCTTCTCCCATTAGATTGTGAATTCCATGAGGGTAAGAACTGTGTCTGTTTCACCTTTCTTTGTATCCCTATACTTAGTACATAGTGCCTGGCACATAGGCACTTAATAAATGTTTTATTGGCTGACTGGATTGTTTTTTGCATCCTCAGCACTGGCACTGTGCCTCATATATAACACAGGCTTAATAAATACATGTTGAATTAAATTCAAATTTTTCAAAAATTCAAAAAAAATTGTTGATTCTCAATAATCTCTCTAGTAAATAGTTAAAGAACTCACAGATGTGTCATCTAAATATCCAGCTGCCCATTGTAAGAGTCACAAAGGGTTAATTTCCCTCTTCTTCTACCTCCAATTCCCCGCCCCCCCCCCCCCCCAGCTATAGCTGCCCCTACCCTGAACACTTTCCTCATCAGCAAGCTTTCAACCTTGGGTTTACTGCTGCCAACAATAATGGAAGGGCCCACAGACCTTTTGCATCCTGATCAGCAATAGCAACAGTGCAACCACTCAGGCCAGTGTTGTACCAACAAGCCTGGGCACTGGGGTAAGGCTCAAGTAAAGACAGCTGAGTTATGGCCTGTGGGGGCCACTGATAAAAAACAGCTGATTGAGGGGAGGGTTAAAGAAGGCTAAGGAGGTATGGGGGGAGGGGGAGGGGGAGGGAGGTGGGGAAGGAAGTCTTTTTTTTACCTTAGCCTTTCTGGAAGCAGGTTGTTTCTACTTTAAATAAAACCTCTCACCCTTTTCTGTAATCTTCTATACCTGAAAACTTTCATTCCCTATGCCTGGACCTTTGATGACCAATCCCCAGTATCTTTCAACCTGTGATGTAGAGATGATAAGCCAACCAAGACTGAGAACCTCTCTCCTTCAAATAAAACCCATGACCCTCTCTGCAACTGCTATGGTTAAGGTCCTGATATTGAGGTACAGGTAGCTGCCCAATATGCAGGCACTGGCATACTGCTCCCATGTGTCCTTCTCTTGAAGCCCCTGACCCCACATTTCCAGCCCAAAGAAATAGTAATATTGATTAGCATTTGTATAGCACTTTAAAATTTGCAAAACATTTTACAAATGTCTCAATTTATCCTCACAAAAACGCTAGGAAGTAGGTGCTATTATTATTGTCCCCATTTTACAGATAAGGAAATTGAGGGAGACAGACATCAAATTAATTGCCTATGGGAATAGAGTTTGAAAGTGCCTAGGGTTGGATTTGAACTCAGGGCTTCCTGATTCCAGATCCAGAATCTATCCACTGCACCACCCAGCTGCTTTTAAGCTTTCCTTGGCATGAGATTAAAAAAAAAACATGCAAAAATAAAGACTTACTAGGGGCGGCCAGGTAGCACAGCAAGTAAGAGCACCGGCTCCAGTGTTGAGAAGACCTGGAGATCGAATCCCGGGCTCAGACACTTAGCACCCACCCAGAAACACCTGGCCATGTAACCTTGAGCAAGTTACTTAACCCCAATTGCTTAGGGGCGGCCAGGTGGCTCAGCGAGTAACAGTACTGGCTCCAGTGTTGGGACGACCTGGAGATTGAATCCCGGGCTCAGCACCACACCCAGAAATAACTGGCCGTGTAACCTTGAGCAAGTTACTTAACCCTGATTGCTTTAAAAAAAGAAAAAATAAAGACTTACTGCTTTATGCATTTACTAGACAGGAATGGGGAACCTGCAGCCTTGAGGCCACATGTGGCCTTCTAGGTCCTTGGGTGCAGCCTTTTGACTAAATCCAATTACAGAACAAATCCTTTTATCAAAGGAATTTGTTCTGTGGAGTTTGGATTCAAAGGACTGAACCTGAGAACCTAGAAGGCCACATATGGCCTTGAGGCCACAGATTCTCCATTCCTACGGAGTTAGTCTATCTGATTCTTTTTGAGAAAACCCATTAAGTCTCCAGATGACTGCAATGAATGAGACACGTCCACATTAGGTCTCTTTGCCACAAATAGATTATGTAGAAATTTATAACTTTTATTAACTTGTCACAAAATTCATGGATATGAAACAGTTGCTTTTAATATTTTAAATTTTCATTTCAGAATAACTGGTTAATTACATTAACCTTTTCTCTGCATGTTGGTCTTATTTTAACAAATGACCTTAAAACTGAAGTAGAAAGTTTATCTATTAATTCTCCCTTTTTCCTCTTCAAAAAGTGCAAGTTCAGTTTTGATAAGGCCAATATTTGCTTTAAGTTCCTAAAATGTACAAGCACACTGGTTTTAGTACTACACATCTATAATTCATTAGTTCTTTCATACATTATCTCAGCTGATCTTCATAACAACCCTAAGAAATTAGACAGAGTAAATATTATTATACCCATTTTACAGACCAAGATGTTGAATGAGAGAGGGTAAAGTGAATTCACCCAGGTTATACAACTATTATGCAGATCTTTTGACTACTATGCTTTTTCCCCCACTTTATTCTGTTGCCTCTACAACATAATTTACCTTAAAAATAGTTTTCAAAACAGTTAATTAGATTTCAAAATTCATTGTCATGTTATTTTTTCTTCTCTGGATATTCATAGCTTTCCCATTCTTTCCAACCTCCAGGATAGTGGCGAGCACTGAAAATAAACATGGAACAATTAGTACTATCGACATTGTTATTAAAAAAATAATACTGCTGGGGCAGCCAGGTAGCACAGCGAGTAAGAGCACCGGTTCCTGTGTTGGGATGACCTGGGGATCAAACCCCGGGCTCAGACACTTGGCTCTCACCCAGAAACACCTGGCCGTGTAATCCTTGAGTCCCAATTGCTTAGGGGAGGACAGGTGGCTCAGCAAGTAAGAGCACCGGCTCCAGTGTGGGGATGACCTGGGGATCAAATCTGGGCTCAGATACTTAGCACCACACACAGAAATAACTGGCCATGTAACCTTGAGCAAGTTACTTAACCCCGATTGCTTTAAAAAAAAAATAATACTGTTGGGAGAAAAATGACATATAACTATTTACCACCTACCCTTTACATCATAAGGACCAATAAAAAGGCTTTTAACTTGTGGTAAATCATACTTACATAATGAAAAGATAACTGCATAAATTAAAAAGTAAATCTACCCATCATGCCATTACTAAAATAATTATAGGAAAACTAAAAAATATGTAGATTCCAGTTGAAAATTATTTCAACTGAAACTTTGAATTATACATTTCTGAGTCAGCTCTGCTGCATTATCTGCTTACCTTTCATAACCCAATGATAAGGCGGCATTTAGAGCTTTCTTGCTTCTCACTCCTCCTAGACAAGAAAACACCAGGCTATCAGACTTTGAAGGCATATCTTTATTGTACTTCTCTTTAAAGTCCTCTGAATCCATTTGTAGAGCTTGATCTATTTCACCCACTAAAAGAAAACATTTAAAAATTCAAAATGAGTTATAGGGATAATTTACTATGAAAATATCATACAGAATGTCAAGGTCTTAGTGCAGTTTAAAGGTTAAAAAACTGCACTAAGACTTTTGGAACACCCTGGTATTAAGTATATTATAATTCATTTTAAGGAAGGAAAAACTTACATGGTATATTGAGAAACCCTGGAATTTTTCCATATTCTAGAACTTCCCATGGCTCCCTAACATCAATCAACAAACAGGATTTGGAATGCAGCAAATTTTTCAGTTCTTTGTAGGTGACATTCTGAGAAGCAGCAGAACAGAAATGATGATGGCCTTCCTCTGATGATCTCAACTCTAAAAAAAATTCCCAAAATGTAAATTATTCCAGAATCATAGGCACTTGTGGTAATGATATCATTAAATGGAGAATATGACTATGAGAAAAGAATGAATGGCTTTTCAGTTAACTAAAGGGAAGAGGTTCCTGACCTGAGTTTTGGAAGGAATGATGAATTCTAAAAGGCATGTTATAAAAAAATTAATTTTAGAAGAATGTTAGCTTCTACTTGAACTTTGAAACTCAGAAACTATATTTTTATTTTCATTTTGTATATATATTTTTTATATGATGAAGAATTCTTAGAACTTAGTGGCAAGAGAAGATTTGGCATAACTGGTTCTTTATATCCTCATGATTTGTAAGAAATTATGGAATAGGGGCGGCAAGGTGAAGCAGTAAATAGAGCACCGGCCCTGGAGTCAGGAGGACCTGAGTTCAAATCTGACCTCAGACACTTAACACAAAAACTAGCTGTGTGACCTTGGGCAAGTCACTTAACCCCAACTGCCCTACCTTCCCCCCTCCAAAAAAAGCAAAAAAAAAAAGTAATTACGGAATAATTTTAATCAAGATGAATCTTCCTATAAAAAATAAACATACACTATCCTATTTTAATTCAAGTAGGGGAAAAGTCTGGTGGAGCTCTGAATTTTAGAAAACTGCACTAGATGTGAGTACTTCACTTTGGCTAACAATCAGAGACCAGAGTCAATATCAAATATCATTTTTTTCAAATCACTCTGTTTGTAAGGCAGATATTCTCCCAGAACATCACAGAGGTCACAACCCTGAACTGACTCATGAATATAATTCTACAATTAAAAGCACATATTGGGAGACTGTAATCCAACACTTGTTGCCCCATCACCCAATTCTCACCATGCATAGGATGTCTACTATCAGCTGGGTGACGACCCCTGGATCTTCCTTTTCAGCTGGAAGCAGTATCCTGGGGCCTTGTCATTAGCCCTGACACTTTCCCCACTAGAACCTAAGTACTCTCTGGTCTTTCCTTCTTCCATGAATCGAAATATCCACTTTACAAGGAATGTTATAAGGAATTTTAGGCAGTGATAGAAAAAAGTCCCAAATTCTAGGCCTGAGAGATGGGATTCTCCAGCAGTTAATCATTTTGATAAAAACCGGTTCAGACTTGATTTGTCCTTTCAGTGTGGCTTGATTTATTCCCCAAACCGTTATAACAACAACAAAAATTTCCTTCCTCTTTCTCCCCAAATAAATTCTTCTCTCCCTCTCCCCTCCATCTTAAACAGATATTTGCCAAGGGAAAACATGAAAAATAGCTTTCCCAAAGCACACACCTAAGAAAATTCTGACAACCTGGGCAAGTAAAATTTGAAAGATTCTGGTTGGCAGCCTTTGTATGCAAAAAAACACTAAACCAGTATAGAAAAGTACCGATCTGGGTTTGGAGAATCTGGGTTCCAAACCCAACTCTGTTGCTTACAACTTACAAGAACTGAAGCACTTCATATTAATTTCTCTAGACCTCAGTTTCCTCATCTGTAAAATGAAAGAGGCTGCTTTCTAGCTTTAAATCTATAATCCAATGACCAATAATTACAAACTATAAAATCATCAGAGACTGGTATAGAAATGCTCCTGATGACACTGGAAAAAGTGTCACTGTATTTACATCCAGCAAGACAGAGTCAACCAGAGTTCAACAAAGAAAACTTAGGACTTGGCGTGGAGCCAGGTTATCTTAAACTGCACCTAAAACAGAGCTCCCCAGCAGTGCCGGAAGCACGCGCAAATGTAAGTTTATCAAAAAAAAGGAGGTCAATTTGCTATGAGACGCCCAGAATTTACCCGCTATGCACGAACGACAAGGTGAGACCTCAGCATTTTATTTACCCTGTTTCACTCTGCTCAGTGCGCATCCCGGGAGCGACCCCCGATCCCGAGGATTACGCCTGCTTGGCTGGAGGCACGAAGCAAGCTTAGGGTCTCTTCCCGTTTTCGAAGCCAACGCCACGGCCTCCCCTGGGTCTCGAGTTTGTGGGTCCATCTTCTGTCCTTAGCTTTTACGTCCCAAAAGGGAGCGTGAAGCGTGTACTCACCCTTCCAGGCGGCCGCTGACCTGGGGGCTGTCCGTGGCCCCAAAGAACAGGGAGGGGAGGCTCCCCAAACCCCCGAGCCCCAGGCAGCCTTGGCCACGTTCCGCAACTGTAGCAGCGCTCTCGGGGACATGGCTATGGCCCCTCTCCGCGCGGCTGTCACCAACCTTCCCCGCGAGCTCTGCCCGGCTCTGCCCGGTCTCCTCGGCCCAAAGTATCTCTAAGCCGTGAAGCTTCAGCGGGCGCGTTCTGCATGACCGGACCTGCTCTGCTCACGCTTTAAGAGGCGGGGCTATGGCCTCCCCCCACCCTTTCTCTCCACCCGGCGCTTACAGCCCAGGGCCCGCGCAGGCCCCGCCCGGGGATGAGGCCGAGTGCCTTCCTAGTTATTTTACTTTATTGATGCTTGCCTTTTTTTTTTTTTTTTAATAATATAGATTCGTAGAGCTAGGGAACCGAAAGCATCCTTAGAGGCCATCTAATCCAACCTCTCTCTTATTTTTCAGATCGGGAAACTGAGGCCCAAGGTGGTTGAGTGATTTGCATACAAAAAAAGTTTGGATTTAAACCCAGGTGCTCAGACCCCCCAAATTAGTGTTCTTTTGTTATTTTATACTTGCATAAATCAGTTGACGAGAGCATTTAAATATGCAAGTTAGAACAGAAAAGGGATTGTACATATGAAACTACAAATTGTTCGTTTGGGTCAATTTTTTCGTGTGGTTGTTGATAGTTCAGTTTCTCCACTTGAACACTTCCTGTACCTGTCCTTTGACCATTTATCAACTGGGAAATGGCTTTTGTTTTTATATATTTAAATCAATTTTTCTGTATCTATATAGTTATAACAACTTTATCAGAGAATCTTGCTGCAGAGATGTTTTCCCATGTAACTGTTTCACTTCTAATTTTGCCTGCATTAATTTGATTTGTGCATAAACTTTTCTGTTTTGTGTATTCAAAATTGTCCATTTTGTTTCCTGTGATCTCCTCTAACTTACTCAAGAACTCTTTTCCTATCCATAGTTGTGAAAAGTATCTCTTTGTCTGCTCTTTGGTTTATCTGACTCTTTATCTCCACCTATATGTATGCATCCATTGGGAGATTATTGTGCTGTATGATGTGAGATGTTCTAAACCTAATTTCTACCAGACTCCTTTCCAGTTTTCCCAGCATTTTTTTTTAAATGGTAAGTCCTTACCCCCTATATTTAGGGTCCTTGGGTTTGTTTGTTTCATTTGTTTTAACATTCTGCTCTTTTTTGTAGTGGAAAAGAACTAGAAACTAAGGGAGTGCCTGTCAACTGGGGAATAGTTAAACAAATAATGGTATATGGATGTAATGAAATATTATTGTGCTCTAAGAAATGCTAATGGAAACTGTTTCAGAGAAACTTGAGAAAATTGGCATGAATTGATGGGAAGTGAAGTGACTATAACAAGGAAAACAATAGCTGTAATTCTTCCAATACCTACTACTACAAGCAAACTTCAGGTTTCTATCAAGGTAAAATATCATATTTATTGCATATCTTCTGGTATTGTACTTTGTCTCACCTTTGAGATCTCACCTTGTCGTTCGTGCATAGCGGGTAAATTCTGGGCGTCTCATAGCAAATTGACCTCCTTTTTTTTGATAAACTTACATTTGCGGGTGCTTCCGGCACTGCTGGGGAGCTCTGTTTTAGGTGCAGTTTAAGATAACCTGGCTCCACGCCAAGTCCTATTGAGCTTTGTACCTCAGCCAAATCCCCTTCTGCCATGGTCTCTACCCCTGAGGGCTGGTGTTGAGACCTGATCAACTTTCTGAAGACTTTGTCAACCAGGAAGCCTGTGAGAAATCTGGCACAGGCTGATTAGCAGCCCAAGGCCATGGATGCTGCCACTATTTATGTATTTCTTAACCACTTAACATATATAAAACTGTGCTACCATTTTTTATTAGGTTCCTATCTTTTTTAGTGTGTCACTGATGAAGTTT
Source organism: Petaurus breviceps papuanus (assembly GCF_028583685.1). Lineage (NCBI taxonomy): Eukaryota > Metazoa > Chordata > Mammalia > Diprotodontia > Petauridae > Petaurus > Petaurus breviceps. Next base: position 55,916,852 of record NW_027187391.1, read on the forward strand.
CTATCATTTTGTTCCAACCTTATTTTCCTCATAAACTATGTTTTTTTATTTTATTTTGGTTTGGTTTTTTTTTTGCATAGCACAGTACTTTTTATTATAGGAGAACTGCCTATGTGTTACAAAGTTTGTATTGATAAAAGGGTTTAGTTGCAGGTGGGAGAGATGGAAAATAAATGTTTAGTAAATGAAAGAAATTAAATTAAAAAACACTGTTGCTATGTGCATTTGCTTCTGGATCTTGTGTGCCTAATCTATTCTGCTGATCAACTTTATAATTTTTTTTGTTTTTTAACAAGGAACAAATAATTTTGATAATTATTGCTTTATACTGTAATTGGAGACCTGGTACCTATTTTCTTCTCTATTTATTCTTTTTTTTTCTTTTTGCTTATTTTCAAGGATGTGATGAAACAGTTCCAATAGACTTGTGAAAACCAATTGTTAAATATTCAGTGTGAACACATATTCCTCAGAAATCAGTAAAACTAGAAATCAGGGCTCCGGTTATAGTTTTATTGATTGTCTAGCCTTACAAAAGTGATGGCAAAAATATTAATAATGCAGATTAAACTCAAAACTCCATTGTAGGTACATTACTTTTTTTTCCAGAGAGCCAGTTGTCAAATATTTACCAGCATACCCATGCTTGTTTTTCTTAAAATTTTTTTACTCTTAGTTTCTTCAGATAAATTTTATTATTTTTTTTAGTTCTATAATGTCATCTTTTGGTAGTACAATTGGTATAGCTCCCTCATTTTATATATTTCATTGTTATTTTGAATGTAATTTCTTTTTCTATCATGTCTTGCTGTATTTTGTGGGTAATAGACAACAAGGCTGATTTTTTTTGTAGGCTTATTTTATATCCTTTAACTTTGCTGAAATTATGAATAATTGGCTCAGTTACTTAAAAAAAAAAGTCTCCTTATCTCACCCAGGATGGATATACAGAGCCACTCACAGGCCAAATACTACTCTGATAGACATGGAAGCTTTGACATGCTCAGTTTCCCCATCTAAAACCAGTCATCCCTCCTTAAACAACCTGGTAGCTTCTCAGCCCTGAGGCTCTATACATTATGCTGAGAAAAATAGGGACCAGTTTCAGTGGGGATCAGAATACAAATATCAGAAGAAATTGACAGTCATGTAGTATTAGAAGCATGTGGAAGCATATGGAAGATTTGCCCTAATACATGTATACCTCGCTACATGTTCTTTTTTTTTTTTTTTTGCTTTTTTTTTGGAGGGCAATTGGGGTTAAGTAACTTGTCCAAGGTCACACAGCTAGTTTTTGTGTTAAGTGTCTGAGGCCGGATTTGAACTAGGTCCTCCTGACTCCAGGGCTGGTACTCTATTCACTTCGACACCTAGCTGCCCCACATATGTTCTTTATAAGTGAGGTCTTCTGTGGGTATACACTTGACATATGTACTCCTTAAATATGTCCATTCTTCCCTCTGATGATATATTTTTAAGACAGTATGCCCAAGGTTTTTGGAGGGAGATGCTTTATTACTTTCTTTACTTTGTTATGTCATCATAAGCCTTTTCATTGAACTAATTGTGTACTCTAGCAGACTAGTACAGGAGAACAAATTGGTGGGGGCTTGTCTGCTAAGGATATGAGTTAAAGTATATATCCAGAGTATTTTGAACCTCAGGAAACCTTGCCTGGGAAATCCAATGTGTTAGTTGGGGTGTGCCTCCAAACTCTATACATGAAATGTCAAGAGAGTTTGGTGCAGTGAAAGACCTCTGTTATTTACTACCTATAAGAATTTATAGAAGTCATTCTTTAGGTCCGAGATTCCATGTTTGTAAAATGAGGGGCCTGAATTAGGTTATTTCAAAGGTCCTTCCCAGCTCTGAATCTTTGATCTAAAGGATGAGCTCTTAACTTTTTTGTGATAAGAACCCCTTTGGCAATCTGAAAAGGCCTGTGCATCCTGTCTCAATATAATATTCTTGGAGGAATAAAATAAAATACATAGGATTACAAAGGAAACCAGTTATATATGGAAATAATTATGTATTTTTCCTCATCCAAGTTTACAGAGCCCTTAAAATCTCACCATGGATTCCAGGTTAAGACTCTTTGAAGATCATTTAGAATACCGAAAAGACCTCCTCTGGAAGATTTGTGGGAGGATGAAGAGAAGGGCAAGCATGGACAGATCTGTCTCATTTCAAGGAATATTATATGCATAAGATCATAGGACCAGGGAAGTAGTATTTAAAATTTTTTAAAAGAAATAAATAAAGCTATACTATTAGTATGATCATTTCTTTTTTTTTTTTTTTTTTGCTTTTTGGAGGGCAGTTGGGGTTAAGTAACTTGCCCAAGATTACATGGCTACTGTGTGTGTGTGTGTATTAAAAGTCTGAGGCCAGAGCCGAACTTGGGTCCTCCTGATTCTGGGGCTGGCGCTTTACTTACTGCACCACCTAGCTGCCCCAGTATGATCATTTCTATTCCATTTATTAAAAGTAGTGCTTTTGCACCTTCCCCAATCGATGTAAAAGGGGACTCTAAACAAACTTTGGAGTTGCAGAATCCACAAAATGACACAGAGAAGCTAACCTCCCTCTGAGGACAGCCTGGCAGGCTGGCAGCAAGTGGCCAGCAGCACTCTGGAAGGCGAGCCCAGCCACTCGCAAGATTAGGCTTTAGCCCAGGGCAGGCCTGACCAGCTGCAGGCTGGAGGGACTCCAGAACACCAGCAGCTGTGGCCATTTCCAGATTCATCAACACATAGATGTGAAGGACAAAGTGAGAGGTCAGTGCAGTCTGGACTTTGGGACCAGTAGTGGGGAGTGTGTCAGCTTTTGTCCCCAGGGAGAGAAGCGGCTGAGACACAGCACCAGAACCATGTTGCAGCTTCAGCTCCTGGCCTACAGAGTGTAGGGGACCAGTCTGAGGGGTAATCACTCTTGCTTTAACCTGCTTGGATCTGGATTGCAGTCTAGGGTGGAGGTTCTGGGGAGCATGACCAGCTTGCTAGAATGTGTGGAAGCCTCAGAGAGGGCACCCAACTAATACCTCTGGCAGCTGAGAAAACCCCAGTGTTTGGGACGAAAGCTCCCCTGTCTGGTGCCAGAGTCCTACTGTGGCAAAAAGCCCAGGGGTCAAGTGCCTGAGGGGCAACATGATCAGACAAAGGAAGCAAAACAAACAGAAGAATCCAACATGAGACTCTTATTTTGGGGACAAAAAGGAGCAAAGCATGAAACAGGAGGAAGACGGTGAAGTCAGAACTCCTGCACCAAAAGCTTCAAAGGAAAATACAAGCTGGTTACAGGCCATAGAGGACCTTAAGAAGCAGATAATAGAAGTGGAGGAAAAATTGGGAAGAGAAATGAGAACAATGCAAGAAAATTATGAAATGAGAGTCAACAGCCTAACTGAGGAAAATAACACCCTAAAAACAGACTGACTCAATTGGCAAAAGAGGCTCAAAAAGGCAATGAGGAGAGGAATGCCTTGAAAGGCTGAATTTGCCAGATGGAAAAAGAATCTCAAAAGCTCAATGAGGAGAATCTTTCCCTCAGATTTAGATTGGAGAAAAGGGAAGCTAGTGACTTTAAGAGAAATCAAGATGATGCTAAACCAATCCAAACAAATGAAAGAATAGAAGGCAATGTGAAATATCTCATGGGAAAAACCACTGACCTGCACAATAGATCCAGGAGAGATAATTTAAAAATTATTGGACTACCTGAAAGCCATGATCAAAAAAAGAACCTAGAAATCATCCTCCAAGAAATTGTCAAGGAAAACTGCCCTGATGTTTAAGAACCAGAGGGCAAAATAGAGGTTGAAAGAATCCACCAATCACCTCCTGAAAAAGATCCCAAAAAGAAAACTCCTAGGAATATTATAGCCAGGTTCTGGAATTACCAGATTAAGGAGAGAATGTTATAAGCAGCCAGGAAGAAACAATTTGAATATTGTGGAAACACAATCAGGATAACCCAGGATCTGGCAGCTTCTACACTGAGGGATTGAAGGGCTTGTAATATGATATTCCGGAGGCCAAAGGAGCTGGGATTAAAATGAAGAGTCACCTACCCAGCAAAACTGAGTATCATGTTTCAGGGGAAAATATGGTCATTCGGTGGAATAGAGGACTTTCAAGCATTCTTGATGAAAAAACCAGAGTTGAATAGAAAATTTGACATTCAGATACAAGAAGCAAGGGAAGCATGAGAAGGTAAACAGGGAAAAGAAATCATAAGGAACTTATCAAAGTTGAACTATTAACATTCCAACATGGAAAAACAGTAATTGTAACTTATGAAACTTTTCTCAGTATGAAAATAGTTGAAGGGAATATATCTACATATGTCTATATCGGAGGGTATACGGGTATATGAATACATGTGTGAATCAAAGTTTTAAAATCAAATGTTTAAAATTATATATACATATATACTATTATTAATACTATCTTACATGTAACTGGGAAAGAAGATATACAGGCACTGGGGCATATAGATCCACCATGCCCTACTGGAAAAGTCTAAGGGGGTATGGGAGAAGATATGGGAGAGAGCAGGTTAGAGGAGGGGATATCCTGTGGGACTGCTATTCTAGGGTGGTGGGTAGGGGAAAAACAGGGAGAAAATTTGTAACTCAAAATCTGGTGGAAATTAATGATGAAAATGAGAAGTTAATAAAGCATTTGAAAAATGAAAAAAAAGTAGTGCTTTTTTATTTTTTTTAAGTTTTATTGATTCTTTGGTTTTTGTATTAGATTTTTTTTTTGGAGGGAATTTTTTTTAATTTATTAATTTGTTTGTTTCCTTTTAGTTTACAGGATTCAATTCCACAATTCCTTGAATTTCACATTTTGTCCCCCTCCCTCCCCCCCATGGCGGCTTATAGTCAAGTATAGGATCTGTAAATACTTTCACATTATACATTGGTCAGGTTATAAGGACGGATTGTACCAGCTGGAATGAAAAATGGTAAAGAGGACATAAAACCAAATAAGAGAACGAAAAAGATGAGGTATTTTGCTTCCACCTGGATATAAACTTAGTTCTTTCTCTGGATGCACATTTTTCTCTCCATCATGTGTCTTTTGGGATTGACTTATATCACTGCATTGCTGAGAAGAGTCCATTCTATCAAAGTTGGTCATCACACATACGTTGTGTCTGTAATTGTGTACAAATTTCTCCTGGTTCTACTCTTCTCACTCAGCATCAGTTCTTTTAAGCCTCTCCAGGTAAATATGAAGACTGCCTGCTCCTCGTTTCTCATAGCACAATAGTATTCCATAACATGCATATACCACAACTTGTTCAGCCATTCCCCAATTGATGAGCACCCCCTTAATTTCTAATTCTTTGCCACCACAAAAAGAGCTGCTATAAACATTTTTGTACATATGGGTATTTCTCCCATTTCTATGATCTCTTTGGGATATAACCCTAGGAGTGGTATTGCTGGATCAAAGGGTATGAAAGTATTTATAGCCCTTGGGCATAATTCCAGATTGCTCTCCAGAAAGGCTGGATCAGTTCACAACTCCACCAACAATGCATTAGTGTTCCAGTTTGCCCACATCCTCTCCAGCATTTGTCATTTTCCTGTTTTGTCATCTTAGCCAATCTGACTGGTGAGATGTGGTACCTCAGAGTTGTTTTGATTTGCATTTCTCTAATCAATAGTGAATTAGAGCATTTCTTCATGTGCTTATAGATAGCTTTAATTTCTTTCTCTGAAAACTGCCTGTTCATATCCTTTGACCATTTATCAATTGAGGAATGACTTGTATTCTTATAAATTTGACTCAATTCTCTGTATATTTTGGAAATTAGTCCTTGGTCAGAGACATAGGTTGTAAAGATTCTTTCCCAATTTCCCACCTCCCTCTTAATCTTGGTTACATTGGCTTTGTTTGTACAGAAACTTCAATTTCATGTAGTCAAAATTTTCCATTTTACATTTTATAATGTTCTCCAATTCTTGTTTAGTCATAAAGTCTTTCCCTCTCCACAAGTCTGATAGGTAAACTATTCCTTGTTTTAGGAGACTGCTTACAGTATCAACCTTTATACCTAGATCATGAACCCATTTAGACTTGATTTTGGTATATGGTGTTAGATAATGGTCTATGCCCAGTTTCTGCCATACTATATTCCAGTTTTCCCAGCAGTTTTTGTCAAATAGTGAGTTCTATCCCAAAAACCAGGGTCTGGAGGTTTATCGAACAATACATTACTATAGCCAGTACCAAGTAGTTTTGATGACTGCTGCTTTATACTACAGATTGAAATCTGGTAAAGCTAGTCCACCTTCCCTAGCATTTCTTTTCATTAATTCCCTTGATATTCTGGACTGTTTATTCTTCCAAATGAATTTTGTTACTATTTTTTCTAGCTCTATAAAGTAGTTTTTTGGTAAATTAATTGGTATGGCACTAAATATATAATTTAATTTAGGTAAAATTGTCATTTTTATTATATTAGCTTGACCCAGCCATGAGCAATTGATATTTTTCCAATTAGTTAGATCTGACTTTATTTGTGTGAAAAGTGTTTTGTAGTTATGATCATACAGGTCCTGGGTTTGCTTTGGCAGGTAGATTCCCAAATATTTTATAATGTCTACAGTACCTTTAAATTGGATTTCTCTTTCTATTTCTTGCTGTTGAATTTCATTGGAAATATATAGGAATGCCAAGGATTTATGTGGGTTTATTTTATATCCTGCAACTTTGCCAAATTTATTTATTGTCTCAAGCAGTTTTTTTACTTGATTCTCTAGGATTCTCTAAGTATATCATCATATCATCTGCAAAGAGTGATAGCCTGGTCTCTTCTTTGCCTAACTTGATTCCTTTGATTTCTTTTTCTTCTCTAATTGCTACTGCTAACATTTCTAGTACCAGATTGAATAAGAGGGGTGATAGTGGACACCCTTGTTTCACCCCTGTTCTTATGGGAAATGCTTCTAGCTTCTCCCCATTACATATAATACTTGCTGATGGCTTTAAATAGATGCTACCTATTATTTTAAGGAAGGCTCCATTTATTCCTATACTTTCTAAGATTTTTAATAGGAATGGATGTTGTATTTTGTCAAAAGCCTTTTCTGCATCTACTGAGGTGATCATGTGGTTTCTGCTAGTTTTATTGTTGATATGATCAATTATACTGATGGTTTTCCTAATATTAAACCATCCTTGCATTCCTGGAATAAATCCTACCTGATCAAAGTGTATTATTCTTGAGATAAGTTGCTGTAGTCTTTTTGCTAGTATTTTATTTAGAATTTTTGCATCTATATTCATGAGGGAGATTGGTCTATAATTTTCTTTCTCTGTTTTATCTCTTCCTGATTTAGGTATCAGTACCATATTTGTGTCATAAAAAGAATTTGGTAGGACTCCTTCTTCACTAATTTTCCCAAATAGTTTGTAGAGTATTGGAATCAATTGTTCTTTAAATGTTTGATAGAATTCACTAGTGAATCCATCTGGCCCTGGAGATTTTTTCCTAGGGAGCTGACTGATGGCTTGTTCAATTTCTTTTTCTGAGATGGGATTATTTAAGTAATTTACTTCCTCTTCAGTTAATCTGGGCAACTTGTATGTTTGTAAATATTTATCCATTTCCCTAAGATTGTCAAATTTATGTGCATACAATTGGGAAAAATAATTCCTAATTATTGTTTTGATTTCCTCTTCATTGGAGGTAGATTCACCCTTTTCATTTTTGATACTCATAATTTGGTTTTCTTCTTTCTTTTTTTTTTTTTATCATATTGACTAAGGGTCTATCAATTTTGCTGGTTTTTTCATAAAACCAGCTCTTGGTTTTATTTGTTAATTCAATAGTTTTCTTAATTTCAATTTTATTAATCTCTCCTTTTGTCTTCAATATTTCTAATTTAGTATTTAATTGGGGATTTTGAATTTGTTCTTTTTCTAGGTTTTTTAATTGCATGCCCAATTCGTTGAGCTCCCTTTTCTCTAATTTAATCACGTATGCACTCAGGGATATAAAACTTCCCCTAAGAACTGCCTTTAATGCATCCCACAGATTTTGTTATGTTGTCTCATTATTATCATTCTCTTGAATGAAATTACTGATTGTTTCTGTAATTTCTTGTTTGACCCGCTCATTCTTTAGGATTAAATTGTTTAATTTCCAATTAGTTTTAAGTCTATCTTTCCCTGGCCCTTTATTGCATATAATTTTTATTGCATCATGATCTGAGAATGATGCATTTAATATTTCTGCCTTACTGCATAGAATTGTGAGGTTTTATGCCCTAGAACATGGTCAATTTTTGAGTATGTGCCATGAACCACTGAGAAGAAAGTATATTCCTTTTTATCCCCATTCAGTTTTCTCCAGAGATCTATCATACCAAACCTCTCTAAAATCTTGTTCACCTCCTTAACTTCTTTCTTGTTTATTTTGAGGTTGGATTTATCAAGTTCAGATAGGGGGAGATTAAGATCTCCCACTAGTATAGTTTTGCTATCTATTTCTTCCTCTAATTCCTTTACCTTCTCCTCTAGGAATTTGGATGCTACACCACTTGGTGCATATATGTTAAGTAGTGATATTGCTTCATTCACAATGGTGCCTTTTAACAAGATATAGTTTCCTTCCTTATCTCTTTTAATTAGGTCAATTTTCGATTTTGCTTTATCTGAGATAAGGATTGCTACCCCTGCTTTTTTTTACTTTAGCTGAGGCATGATATATTTTATTCCAACCTTTTACCTTTACCTTGTGTGTATCCCTCTGTCTCAGATGTGTTTCTTGTAAACAGCATATTGTAGGATTATGATTTCTAATCCATTCTGCTATTCGTGTCCATTTTATGGGAGAGTTCATTCCATTCACATTTACAGTTATGATTGTTATCTGTTTCTTTCCCCCCATCCTATTCCTGCCCCTGTTAATGTTCATATTTTCCCTCCCTTCTCCCTTCCCCCCTTAATAGTTTTCCTTTTGACCACTGCCTCCCTCAGTGTTCCCTTTTTGGCCCCCCTCCCTTTTCCTCCCCTTTCCCCTTACTACTTCCCTCCCTACAAACCACTCCCACCCCCCTTTCGTAACCCTTTCCCCCTCCTACTGCCTGTAGGATATTGTTATACTTAATGAAGTATGCTATTTCTTCTTCGCATCAAGAGTGACAGGAACAAATCTCATGCGAAGCTCCTCTCCCTCCCCTCTTTCCCTCTAAAATGATACTTTTTGCGTTTCTTCTCCATAGAGTCCTATGCTTAACTGGTTGTTATTCCCTCCTTGTACCAGAACCAATGAGGGAAAAGCTCATATGCTTCCCAACTCTCTCCCTTTTTTTCCTCTGCTATACAGTTTTTATGCCTCTATGAGTGGCATAATTTACCCTTTTCCACTTCAACCATTCCCTTTCTTCCATTGCAGTCCCTTTGTAGCCCTTAACAAGATTTTTTTTAAATCGTCATTTTGTGTATTTTATAGTCACACCCTCTACTTGTCTATAACCAGTTTGCTCTTATCAAATAGAAGGGTGTGAGTGTGTGTGTGTTCTCCTTGTTTACCTTTCTAAGTCACTGTTGCATCTCATAATTGGAGGTTGAATTTTCCATTGAGTTCTGGCTTTTTTATCAAGAAGGTCTGGAACTCTGTTATATCATTGAATGACCATCTCTTTGCCTGGAAGAATATGCTCAGTCTCGCTGGGTATGTGATCCTTGGTTGTAACCCAAGCTCTTTTGCCTTCCGGAAAATTGTATTCCACTGCCTCCGATCTTTCAGTGTAGAGGCTGACAAATCCTGTGCAATCCTCACTGTGGACCCTCGATATTTGAATTGTTTCTTTCTGGCCGCTTGAAGTATTTTCTCTTTTATCTGGTAGTTCTGGAGTTTGGCCACAACATTTCGAGGATTTTTCAGTTTGGGATCTCTTACAGCAGGTGTCCGGTGGATTCTTTCGATTTCTATTTTACCCTCAGGTTCTAGTATCTCAGGGCAGTTTTCCTTAATGAGTTCTTGGAGAATGTTGTCCAGGCTCATTTTTTCATCATAATTTTCTGGTAGGCCTGTGATTCTCAGATTATCTCTCCTGGATCTGTTTTCCAGGTCAGTTATTTTTTCTTTGAGGTATTTTACCTCTTTTTCTAATTTTTCATTTTTGTTGTTTTGCTTGGCTAATTCTTGGTTCCTCATAGAGTTATTTGTTTCCATTTGGTTAATTCTGGTTTTTAGCAAATCATTTTCCTTGGTTAATTTTTGAAGCTCCTTTTCCATATCATACACTTTTCTTTTTAGAGAGATGTTTTCCTCATTATAATGAGGAAATTATAAAATAATAAATATATAATATAATATAATATTTTATATTATATATAAAATATAAAATAAAAATTATATTTTTCTAATTCTGCTATTTTTGTTTTGAGAGAATTATTCATTTTGTCTTCTAGCTCTCTCATTTTGTTTTCAAAGTTCCTTTTGATCTCATCTAGGAGAGCCTTCTGTGCTTGGGACCCATTGCCTGTTGAAGTTTCAGCTTTGGGTGTGGAGTCCACATTGTCTCCCTCTGAGGTTGGTTCCTCCCTCTGAGGATAGTAGGACTCCAGAGTTCTTGTCTTTGTAGTCTGCTTTCTACCCATTTTGAGGCAGGGTCCTAGCCACTCCCTTTTTCTAGGATCCCAAGCCTTTACTGTAGAGGGTTTTGCCCTGGGCAAGAGTTACTATGTTTTCAGGGTCAGAGGGGGGTTTGGAACAAGTGGGGTTCACTCTGTCATCCTTGTCTTTGGAGGTCCTGAAAGGGGCTTTTGTAAAAAATTTCTGGGCTATGAAGTGGTAGCCCCAGGAGTGTTTGCTGTCCAGGACTGGGGCCCCTGTATTTGCTTCTTACCTTGCTCTTTCCAGTCCCAGCCCTTTGGTGATAGGCCTGGTAGTGGACCTTGTGGTTGGTGGAAAGACTTGCCCTCGGAGTTGATCAGGCCCCTTCCAGGCCTGCATCTGCCATGCCGCGCCTTCCCTGCCTGCCAGTTTTTGTATTACATTGCAAACACTACTCTTTTGTCGGAGGTATCTTATAAAACTAATAAAACCTTGTCTGAGCATACAGGCAACATTTCACCTTTGTAGCACTCCCCTAACTCTCTATTAAAAAAAAAAAACCTGAAACCAGAAATCTATTTTTCTCTCTCCAATTCCCTATCCAGTAGAAAATAAAAACAAGTTTCTTGTAATAGACATGCATAGTTGAGCAAAAATATTCCCTCAATAGGTATATACAAAATTATATATTTCTCATTGTGTACACTAAATCTATCACCTTCACTTCTCTGTAATGGATGGCATTGTTGTCCTCCAGAATCATTAATGGTCACTGTACTGATCTAGTTCTTATAGCTTTCAAAGTTGTTTTGATTTTGTGACTGTATAAATTGTTCTGGTTCTGCTCATTTGATTCCAAATCAGTTTATAAAAGTCTTCATAATTGTCAGTTTTTATAATATTGATGTTATAGTATAAATTGTTTTTGTTATATTCACTTCACTCTGTTTCAGTTCATTCTATGTCTCTTTGAGATCATCTATTTTCTCATTTCTTACAGCACTATAGTATTCCATCACATATCAATCAAGACTTATTCAATCATTCCTTATAGCCATAATCCCACCCCAAATTGCTACTCGTTAGAGAAATCTAAAATAAAGCAATTATGAGGTTATGAGATTCTACCTCATGCCTATCAGTACAGCAAAGATGATAAAAAATGAAAATTGTAAGTGTTGGAGATACTGTGGGAAAACGGGCATGTTGATGTACTGTTGGTGCATGGATAAAATGTAAATGGATAAAACCATTCTGGAAAACAATGTGGAATACTACATAAAAAATAACTAAAGAGCAGATGCCCTTTGATCCACTATAGCTATACCACTGCTACTTCTATATCCAAAAGGAATCCAAGAAAGAGGAAAAGATCCTTTCTGTACAAAAATATTTATAGCCACTCTTTTCATGGTAGTAAAAAAAGATTGACAAGTATACATATATGCATACATATACATATGTATACATATATATAAAGGGTATCCCAAAAGTCTTAGTACAGTTTTAAGTTTTAATAACTTTGAGAGCTTAAAATGGCACTGACATTTTGGGGATATGTTATATTATTATACCTATATATACCTATAACATAATGTACATTGTGTTATACATGTGTATGCATGTTTGCATGTATATGTATAGGTATATATATACATATATCTATTACATCTTTATGTCTGTTCTATGTTTGCCTACTTAGCCCAGAGAAGAAACAAAAACTTCTTAAACACTTGAATTTCTTTTATGATAAACCCATCAGGAGTTTTAATCTAAGCTGGCATGTCAACTGGTAGAAATGCTTAACTCAAAAACTTTGTGGAAGTAAATGTTGTAAATTAATGGTAAAAAAAAAATTTTTAATTGTAAAAAAAAATAAAAAGAAATGCTCACAAAATTTCCATCTTCTAAACTTACTCAGAATTAAGTTCTGTAATGAAATCTATGATCATCAATAGCAGACAATAGGTCTGTAGACTAGGCCAGTAGTGTCAAATAGAAATGTGGCCACTAATCCATAGAAAAGGATCCTCCTTGACCACATATTGACTTATTTAAAAAATGTAATGTTATCTATGTTTTATTGTATTTTTTTAAATATTGTGAAATATTTCTAAATTACATTTTAATTGGGTTCAGGTCAAGGGTCATGTGTTTGACACCTCTGGTCTAGTCCATCATAGTAACAGCACCTTACATTCACATGTGCTTTGAGGTTTACAAAACACATTCTTTATAACTACCCTCTAATGTAGATCGTGTTTTCAAAGTTGTATTATTATGTTTCAAAGTTTATATTATTATACCTATATTTCAGATGAGGCAACTAAGGTTCAGAAAAGTGAATCAACTTTTCCAGGATCTCATAGCTAGAAATTGTCAGAGCCAAGATTCAAACCCATGTGTGCTCTTCAACAACCATGTTCTTTCTATTTATACCACACTCCCTTCAAATCTATTAATTTATCTCATATATTATGTGTAGTGCTAAGAGAATTAAGAAACAAAGAAGGCTCCTGGACGGATGACAAAAATAAATCATATCTTGGAAAATAGGTTGCTGTGAATTTAGGAAGAATGTTTGTTCCTTATCCCATAATAAGTCAATTAGAATCAAGTAAACTTTCATAAAGTTTACTATTCCTTTGCTTATTTTTAAATTCTTCCTAACCTGGTTCCCAAATTTGCTGAAGCATTATTCATGTATTGGTGTCAACAGAAACATGTTAAATAGCTTTTACTTAACAACATTTCCAAAGCAATAATTTTGTTAAACATATGTACTTTTTTCAGCAATTTCTGTTTTGCTAACCTTTCTATTTCTGTATTGTGGCATTAATAATTATGCATTTTATTTTCTAGTTTTATGTTCAGTTAAACATTTTAAAAATTAAATGATTTATTAATTACCTGGTGCCTGGCTGTATTCTCTGCAATTCATCTCAATTTGCTTCAACATTGCTCTCATATTTCATCACGTGCTTTGGGATCTTTTATTCTCAAATGACATCACTCAGCTCCATCCAAGGGTTATGGATTTACTCCTGGGTAATAAGTATACAAACAACAGTAACACTATTTACCTACAATTCATGCTTACAACTTCAGCTTCTGATATTTTGATTCTGATGATGATATTGAATCCAAAGACCAATTTTATTGCAAGATTGGCTACAGAATATAAAATACTCACTTGCTTTTATAGAGGCAACCTAGCCAAAAAAATTGGGTGGGTGGGGAGCACTAGGTAAGTGAAAGGATTAAAAAAAAAACCCTATCACATTAATCTTATGAGAAATGCACAAAAATTGTCTAATCCATAACTACTGAATTGTAAATGCGCCTCTCATTATGGTAGTACTCCTGAGTTGTTTAACTAAAGGAGGAAAACTAACACCTCCCATTCTCTAACCCTCATCCTCCCCTGGGTAGGAGAAAAATTTCCAAACTCCTCCCCCTGGAGATACCCACAGGAATGACTCCCTTTGTCAACCCTTCTACTCTGACCCTGGGTGGGCGATGAGATTCTTTCCTTGAATCTTCCTTATGACAACTAGTTGCCCTAGTCCACAGCTCCAGGAAAACTAATGCCAATGGTCCACATAGCTCTAAGGGAATGGATGCCAATTCTTTAACCTCTACCCACCAGGTTACTATCGACCCAATGTTGTATCTGGGTTCCTTTATCATCCAGATTATTTAATCTTTTCTCTGCTTTGGGTGAGTTATAATATTATCTATCAATAGATAGAGTTCCCAGTTGATAACTCCAGCAAGTGGAAAGAGAATTTCCTTCTCTTTGCTGCAGTGTAACCTTAGCCTCCAGCTCCACAGTTTGTTTTTTTAATCCTACCCTGCTCCCATGGACACACACTCATATATACACACATAGACACAGCCTGAATGATATTTTAGAGAAACTGGTTTCTTTTTTTAAATGCATAGTCGAGTGCCCTTTTTTTTTTAAGAGAAAAGAAATGAGGTTTAGGTTCAGTGAGAGTGCTTAATTGAACACATAATTGACAAAAAACTTAATTGACACGGGGAAGTAGACATTTTACCACTATTTTTCTCAACAAACAGAAGCAGCCACCACAATTACCCATTGGCTTCTTATGATCTCTCATTGCTTAGCTGTAGTCTTTTTCCTTTGTAACATGGTTGCTTTGGCCCTCATTGCCTGAAGGCCAGATTTGTTATAGTTCATCCCTCTCCCCAGGATTCTCTGGTACCCTGAAGCCCCCATCAATTTTATCTCCCCAATTTTAGGAGCTTAAGTGATGAGGGAGGGTAAGTGTTTCAGGAACCCCAATAACCAGAGTCCCTGGAAAGCAGTCTGGAAAGAATTAATGGACCTAAGCAATCTTTAAGTCAAGATGGTAAAAGTTTATTGTTATGCTTTACAGCAGGCAAAAGGTCTTAGGCAACCTGCAACCTTAAAGGGTTACAGATAAAATTTATATAGGATAACTATAGTAAATCATATGCCAATTATGCTAACTAGGTGAGTCAGGGCAGGATTAGGAAGGAGTTAAGGAGTGGTCAGTTCTTAAAGGAACATGCATTTTTAATATCTACTGTGCAGGCATATTGCCCAGAATTCACTGGGAAATAGCCCAAGGGAGGGAGGGGGCTGCATGGAGGTGTGGTTTTAGGCTTGAAACATCACTAAGTCAGGGCCTGCTGCCCTTGAGCTAGAGAGAAACTGCCTGAGACAGTGTTTTGAAGATAGGGAGAAATGTGATTTTGGAACAGGATGTGATTTTACAAATTAAGGTTCAAGCACAGGAACCCAAGCACCCCATCATAAGTATCCTAATTCCATTTGGCAATTTAACAGATTAGTTTTTATTAAAGGAATATTTTCATTAGCAAAATATAAACATATTTCCTACATATTCCAAACTCCTGTAATTCCTGTAATTTCCTCCTTTCATTTCACTCTAACACCAAATGTGTGGGGGAGTGGCACAATGATCTCCAAGATGTAAATGGTGAGGAAAAGTGGGTTTGAGTGCTGTCTTGGTCTTCCTTCACTTCTCACTTTTGGCCATCTGCAGCAAGAGATTTGCTGAAGCTTCTCACTTTTCTAGTTTCAGAGTTATCAGGATTCTATTGAGATTCCTGGGTTCAAGGATCCTAGTTATAGTTGGGCTCCTGAGAGTTATTGCAGTTGTTGTGGCTACAGATGGTGCTCTCTACTTTTTCCCCCTCCACCAAAAAACTCTCGCTTGATCCTTCCATCCCAGATAACAATAATCCTAGATCTCTTCTGTCCCTCCTGGAAAAGCTCCTTTAATCCAATGGTACCTCCTCTTCCTCTTTTCTCACTCTCTTCTAAACCCCTTACTATCCAGTTTCCAACTTTGTCATTCCACCAAAAACTGCTCTTTCCAAAGTCTCCTAATTGCCAAATCCAATGGCTTTTTCTCAACTCTTTCTCTTCATTCTTGATTTAGATCTCTAATACTGTTAATCACTCTCTTCTCTCTTTTCTCTAGGTTTTCTTTCTCCTAGTTCTATTCCTACTTATTTGACTGCTTCTTCTCTGTCTCCTTTGTTGCTCCTCATCCAGATCATGCCCTCTAACTACAGATGCCCCAACATGGTTCTGTCCTGGACCCTCTTCTCCTCTTCCTCTATATTACTTCACTTAAGGATTTCATCAGTTCCCACAGACTTAATTATCATCACTATGATGATGATTTCTCACACCTACCTGTCCTGCTCTAACCTGTGCTGACCTCCAATTTCACATCTCCAACTGCCTTTCTGATACATTGAACTGGATGTCCAATAGACATCTTAAATTCAATATGCCCAAAACAAAACTTATTCTATTTCCCCCTAAACCCTTCCCACCCACCCACCCCTTTCCCTTCCCTATTACTGTCATGGCAACACCATTGTGAGAAACTGAGGAAGGAGTTCTGTTTCTACAGAAGTGACACACATTACTCCCAGCCTTGTGGGAAACATAACAGGACACAAGTCAGAAGCAACTAGTTCTAACCAGAGCTGTGGCTTGGTAGAACTATGAAATGGTAAGGGAATTTGAAGATCTTCCTTGTCCCTTAATGAACCTCAAGTGGAACCCAACAGGAGGGACTTGATTGGGGGAGGCTTGTTTTTCAGGAAGGCCCACACCTTTTGTTACTTTGTAAATAGGCAGTGGGTCACAAAGGTTGTGATATGCTCTGACCCTGAAGAAGGGTATATATACTCTGAGGTGAGGTTTTGCTCTGGGGCTCAGTTATGGTTAGAGGTGTGTGATTATAAACTCAAGCATGAGAAGCTTTCCAGAGGACTGCTGCTGTGAACAGCTTTAAGATTCTAATCACATAGTATAGTGAACTCTTTATTTATTCAGCAGTAAACTAAAGCAAAACATTCACAGAAACCAAAGTACAGGATTCACAATGTTATAACATAGCAACTTATCACTAAAGTGGTCACATAGTTTTCACCAAAGTGGCCACATAGTTTTAAGCAAAAGATATCATTCAGTAAGTCCTTAACTCAATCATCCTTAAGGAGCAAGTATCCTTAATGGGCACAAAGTACAAAGGTCAAAGTTCTCTACCCCTAGGTCACATTGTTTTAATTTCTCAGTCAAAAAGTCTTCTTTCTTCTTGATTGGAGATTAGTTTCCAATCATCTTTAACTCAATCATCCTTAAGAGGTACAAGGTACAGAGTACAAAGTTCTCCCACCCCTAGGCCATAGTAAATCATGATCTTCGGGGCAGCTAGGTGACACAGCGATTAAAGCCTGGCCCTGGAGTCAGGAGGACCTAAGTTCGGTTCTGACCTCAGACACTTAACACACACACACACACACACACACACACACACACAACTAGCCGTGTAATCTTGGGCAAGCTACTTAACCCCAATTGCTCTCCAAAAGGCAAAAAAAAGAAATCATAATCTTCTCAATCAGTATTAAGTACCCAAAGAGAGGTCTTTTCATCTTGACTCAAAGCTGGCTCCCAGATTCCATGATTCCACTTCCATGGTCCCAGCATTTGCCTAAGTTTACCCAACTATCACCTGGATTCAAAAATAGGCAGCTCTCAGCTCCTCTTCCAGTTCCTTGTCCAGTTCCATATTGAAGTTTACAGTGTCCAGTCCACCTAAAGTCCTTCACAGTTTATGTTTCGGGGAAGACAAAGCTTAACAAAGCCAAAACAACATTTATACACATTGCCAGCACCATTGTCAATTCACTATCTGCCTGTGAAACCACTACAGAACCACATACAAGATCTGAGAGCTCAACATAGACCCACAAACTCAACACAAATCATCAGTATAGTCCCAAGACCTCTGAAACCCTCCTCCAGGACTTCTGTAAACAGACAAGAAAATCCTCTTTCAAGGCTTCCAGTAAGGTCCCAGGGCTTCTGTACAAAGTATTACAAACAAAAAGTCAACATAGACAGAAAAGGCAAACAGAGTGCTGCCACCACAGGTGTTCCTTTCTCAATTCCGCTCTCTCCCAGATTGGGCTTCTCTTTATATATGGTCATTACCTCCTCCCTGTTCCACCTCTTCCTCCCACTCTGGGTTTCACAAGTTCTGTTTCTTAACAAAGACTTGATATAATCTTGGGCAAGGCTCAAAAGAAACTTGAATTGAAACAAGGTGCTAAATAATTAAATAGCTGAATCAAGGTTCTAAGTACTTCTTTACTTGCCATTACAGTGATTTGGTCAGATGAGACTCTGGGTAGCTGTTGAGCCCCCCAACTTTGAAAACCCAGATGCTTCTTTTTCTGGTAATTAACTATGTATGTATGTATGTATGTATGTATGTAATGGTCAGACATCTAGAAGCCCTGTCTGTCAGTCTGTTGAAATGTGTTGTTTTCTCTGTCTGGATTTTTTATCTGCTTGTAATTTCTGTTTGTATTTTCTGAAGTTCGGGGTCATGACTTTTTGCCTTGAACTAAGTGAATTATATGTGTGTATGCATATGTGTGTGTATATATATATGTATATGTGTGTATGTGTATGTATGTATGTATATTTAATTAAAGATTGTTGACCCCTTTAAAGTTTCTTTCCTTTAGTAAAGCAGATCAAAGAACCTATGCTGGCAGTCATCAGGGTATGCTAGGGTGCTTGCTGTTACAGACTAGGCTTCTAATAGGGTAAAAGGTTAGAAACTTGTATGCAAGCTTAATGAACTGTTAAATATTAACCAACACATCCCCAGGGTGGAGCAAGATAATTTGAATGCACATGCAATACTTGACAAAGGAGAAGGAACACATCTAGGAGAAAAACATGAAATAGGCTGTTCAGGAGGTTGTATTCAGTCAATGGGGAACAAGGGAGGGACCTTGAAGTTGAGAAAGGGAATTAAAAGCTGGCTGAGCCCATTGAGTAGGTGCCCTATACATAGGGCACCCACTCTTTCAAGAGTATAATAAACTGCTTTCCTGGCTTCATCAATTGAGACCTCACTTCTTTTCAAGGATGTTTCTCACACTATCTTCCCAAGTGTGAGGAACCTTCGGCCTCAAGTCCACATGTGGCCCTCTAATTCCTCAAGTGAGGCCCTTTGACTGAATCCAAACTTTACAAAACAAATCCCCTTAAAAAATGAATTTGTTCTGTAAAACTTGGACAGATGTCAAAAGACTGCACTCAAGGACTTAAAAGGCCATATGTGGCCTTAAGGCCACAAATTCCCCATCCTTGTCAGACTTGTAACCTATAATCCTTGACTCCTGACTATCTCTCATCCCCAATATCCAACCTGTTGCCAAGGCCTGTTGATGTCATCCTTGCAATAGCTTTCAAACATGCTTCCTTCTCTCCTCCTGCTACCACTCTGGTGCAGGGCCTCATCAACTCTCACCAGGACTACTGCAACAAGCCTGCTGGTAGTTCTGTCTGTGTGAAGTCTCTCCCTATTCCAATCTAACCTCCTTTAAACCACCAAAGTGATTTTCCTAAAGTGTAGGTCTGACCATGTCACCTCCACCCCACTCTAATAAATTCCTCTGACTCCTTTCAACTCAGGGATGAAGTACAAAATGCTCTGACATTCTTTTTATTTTTTTTATTTTTTAGTTTACATCATTCATTTCCACAAGATTTTGAGTTACAAATTTTCTCCCCATTTTTCCCTTAGCCACCACCCCAAAATAGTGATCCCACTGAATATTCCCTCCCCCAATCTGCTCTCTCCCATATCTTCTCCCATCCCCCCACTGACTTTCAAGTATGGCATGGTTGATCTCTATGCCCCAGTGCCTGTATATCTTATTTCCCAGTTACATGTAAAATAATAATTATATATATATATAAAACATTTGACTTTAAAACTTTGAATTCCAGATTATTTCCCTACCTCCCTCATCACTAACCCTTACTGGGAAGATAAGCAATTCAATATAGGTTGTACATCTGTAGCTATGCAAAATATTTCCATAGTGGATATATTGTGAAAGACTGACTATATTTCCTTCCATCCAATCCCACCCCCACTTGTTCTATTCTCTACTTTGATCCTGTCCCTTTTCAAAAGTGGGTGCTTCCAACTTCCCTCCCCCCCAGCCTGCCCTCCCTTCCATCATCTCCCCTCTCATCCTCTTCCCCTACTCTCCTATAAGGTGAAATACCCTATTTAGTGTGTATATCATTCCCTCCCTAAGCTACATTCATTGAGTGTAAGGTTGACTCATTCCCTTTTACCTTCCTGTTCTTCCTCTCCATTGCAAAAGTTTTCCCTTGACTCTTCTACATGAGATAATTTACCCCCATTCTATCTATCCCCATCTCCTCTCATTATATTCCTCTCTCATCTCTTAATTTCACTTTTTAAGTATCATCCCTTCCTTTTCAATTGGTCCTGTGTGCCCTCTGTCTATGTATACCTGTACACATATATACACACTCACATATGTATTCATATACCCATATACCCTCCTATATAGACATATATATGTATGTATACATAAATATATATACACATTTCTATTCCCTTCAATTATTCTCATACTGAAAAAAGTTTCATAAGTTACAATTATTGTTTTTCCATGTAGGAATGTTAATAGTTCAACTTTGATAAGTTCCTTATGATTTCTTTTCCCTGTTTACCTTCTTCTGCTTCTCTTGCTTATTGTATCTGAATGTCAAATTTTCTATTCAACTCCGGTTTTTTCATCAAGAATGCTTGAAAGTTCTCTATTCCACTGAATTAATATTTTCCCTTGAAACATGATACTCAGTTTTGCTGGGTAGGTGATTCTTGGTTTTAATCCCATCTCTTTTGACCTCCAGAATATCATATTCCAAGCCCTTCGATCCCTCAGTGTAGAAACTGCCAGATCCTGGGTTATCCTAATTGTGTTTCCACAGTATTCAAATTGTTTCTTCATGGCTGCTTATTATATTTTCTCCTTGATCTGGGAATTCCAGAACCTGGCTAAAATATTCCTAAGAGTTTTCTTTTTGGGATCTTTTTCAGGAGGTGATCAGTGGATTCTTTCAACCTCTATTTTGCCCTCTGGTTCTAAAACATCAGGGCAATTTTCCTTGAGAATTACTTGAAGGATGATTTCTACATTCTTTTTTTGATCATGGCTTTCAGGTAGTCCAATAATTTTTAAATTATCTCTCCTATATCTGTTTTCAAGGTCAGTGGTTTTCCCAATGAGATATTTCACATTGCTTTCTATTCTTTCATTTGTTTGGATCTGTTTAATAGTATCTTGACTTCTCATAAAGTCACTAGCTTCCATTTGCTCCAATCTAATTCTGGAGAAATGATTCTCTTCAGTCAACTTTTGAGATTCTTTTTCCATCTGGCAAATTCAGATTTTTAAGGCATTCTTCTCCTCATTGCCTTTTTGAGCCTCTTTTGCCATTTGAGTTAGTCTATTTTTTAAGGTGTTATTTTCTTCAGTCAGGTTGTTGACTCTCATTTCATAATTTTCTTGCATTGTTCTCATTTCTCTTCCCAATTTTTCCTCCACTTCTCTTATTTGGTTTTCAAAATCCTTCTTAAAGTGCTCTATGGCCTGTAACCAGCTTATTATTTTCTTGGAAGCTTCTGGTGCAGGAGTTCTGACTTCCCTGTCTTCCTCCTGTTCCATGCTTTGATCCTTTTTGTCCCCAAAATAGAAGTCTAACGTTGGAATTTTCTGTTTGTTTTGCTTCCTTTATCTGGTCATGACATCCCTCAGTCACTTGACCCCTGGGCTTTTTGCCACAGTAGGACTCTGCCACCAGACAGGGAAGCTTCATCCCAAATACTGGGGTTTTCTCAGCTGCCAAAGGTATTAGTTGGGTGCCCTGTCTGAAGCCTCCACATGCTCTGGCAAGCTGGTCGCACACCCCATGACCTCCACCCTAGACAGCAATCCAGATCCAAGCAGGTTAAAGCAAGAGTGATTACCCCTCAGACTGTTTGCTTGGTCCCCCTACAATCTGTAGGCCAGGAGTTGAAGCTGCCACATGGCGGCGGCTGCATGGCCATAGCATCTCAGACACTTCTCACCCCTGGGACAAAAGCCGAGGGCACTCCCGACTACTGTATCCCAAATTCCACACTACACTGACCTCTCACTTTGTCCTTGGCATCTATGTGTTGATAATACTGGAAACTGCACAGCTGCTGAAGTCCCTCCAGCCTGAGGCTGGTCAGGCTGCCTTGAGGCTAAAGCCTCTGTCTCTAGCGGGGCTGGGGTCAGCTCCCAGAGCACTGTGCTGGTGTAAGGGTTATGGGATTTAAAGATCGTCCATGCCCCATTGGACTTGCTGACGTAGCAGGAAGGGGCGGAGCAAGAGGAAGCAGAAGCCAAGCTAGCGTTCCTGTGGTGGCTGGTGGTGGTGGCGACTGCGGCAGCAGAGGCAGCGGCAGCGCAAAGCCCTTTTTTTTCAGTTAGCCAGAATTTCTGCTAAGGACTCCTGCTGAGGACTGCCAGGGGCCGGAGCTGCTGGGAGCGCGCTCCCGGGACTCTGGGTGGTTGCTGTGAGTGGGGAGAGGAGGACCTTTGCCTGAGGTAGCCTGTTCCATTTTAAAGGCTTGAAAATGTGGGTGCTTTCTACTTTATCTACCTGTGCCAATATCATAACTACTCTGATGGCTTTCACTTTCTGGTTTGGGGACTCAGTCTTTTGGTATCTTAATAAATTTTCTAGTTTATTTCCCCATATGGCAAGCATGATGTATTTTGTGATGGATAATTATATCAGCATATTTGTAATCTCTATAGGCATTGTGAATATGGCATTGCTGATACAGCTGGCCACTTCCTGCTGGACTGCCAGACTGTCCTTAGCAAGAGGTTAGCTCCTCTGTGTCATTTTGTGGATTCTGTAGCTCCAAAGTTTGTTCAGAGTCACCTTTTACATGAATGGGAGCCAGAGCCCATAAGTCCTGTTTCTACTCCACTATCTTGACTGCACCCCCTTGATAAGTCATTTAACCCAATTTGCCTCAATTTCCTCATTTGTAAAAAGGAGTTGGAGGAGATGGCAAACCACTCTAGTATTTTTTCCAAGAAGTTCCCAAAAGGAGTCCAGAACAGTCAGACATGACTGAAAACCTCTGAAACTACAACAAAAAATTCTCTACTCTGTGTCAAGCTCTGGCTAAGGCCAACAAGGCTTCTTGTAGCAGTTTTTGAAACTGCATCAGTGCTGGAGGAGAACAGGAGGGGATTTACTGTTTGTTCATTTGAAGATTCACTGAGAGAATGACTAGGAGGCCTGAGCCTGACCCTGAGAGAAAAGAAGAGAACAGAGGAATGGAGAATGAAAAGAGCCCACAGGAATCTAATTAGCCTGGGAAAACTGGAGCAGGGGAAAAAGTTGCGGTTGGATGGGGATTCATTCAAGTCCCCACAATGTGTCTGAAGGATTCTCCCAATTGAGCCCCCAGGCACTTGTAGGGTACTGTCCAATGTAGGAAAGTAGCTGGGAACCAGGAAACTGAGTGAGGAGTAAGGACAGAGATGGTTTCACAGGCTGGAGTCCAATTTTTAAGGGACCAGCTCTCAAAGGACCCTAGGGGCCCTCAGAGCTCCGTGCCCTCATGTGGCCCAGGGACAGCAGATTCTGGACATTCTCCAGCACGACCTCCTTGTATAGCTCTTTCTGAGAATGGTCCAAAAGGCCCCACTCCTCCTCAGTGAAGTCCACAACCACATCCTTGAAGCCCACCAACGCCTGGGAGCAGGGTCTCTGGGTGCCAGGAGCCAATTTCTCTGGTTCTAGGATCTCTCCTAGGAACAGGCTTTGGGCTCTGCAAGCTGACCTGGGGAAGAAGAAGCTCAGAGTAAGGGGGGGACTCTGATTTTGCCTTCTCTTCCCAGGGTGGACGCAGACTTTCTCTGACCAAAAACTTCAGGTTTTTTTGTCTTCTCCTTCCAGCTAGAGACTTGAATGAAGACACATAGTCAATGCTCCCTGGAATCTGTCCGAAAATGCTCTGACATTCAAAGCCCTTCATAACCTAGCCTTCTCCAACTTTTCCAATTTTTTTATAGCTTACTTCCCACCATGTACTCTTTGATCCAGTGACATTAGCCTCCTTGCAGTTTCATGAACAAGACACTTCATCTCTCTCTGCTTCAGGCATTTTCTATGGCCCTATGTCTAGAAAGCCTTCCCTCTCCATCTCTACCTACTGGCTGCCTTGATTTCCTTTCAGTCCCAAACAGAACCTCATCTTCCATATAGCCTTTCCTAACCCCTCCAAATTCTAATATCTGCCCTCTTTTGATTACTTCCTATTTATAATACATACAGCTTGCTTGTACATATTTGTTTGCTTGCTGTCTCCTCCATTAGATTGTGAGTTCCTTTATTGGCTGAGATTGTTTTTTGCTTCTTTTTCTTTCCCCAGAGCTTAGCACAGTGCCTGGCATATAATAGATGCTTAATAAATGTTTATTGACCGAGTTACTCCTTTTCTTTATTCCTATAACTCCCCAGCTTGTCCTCTCTATAATAAGCACTTTTTTTGGAGGGCAGTTGGGGTTAAGTGACTTGCCCAAGGTCACATGACTAGTTTTTGTGTTAAGTGTCTGAGGCCAGATTTGAACTCAGGTCCTCCTGACCCCAGGGCTGGTGCTCTATTCACTGCACCACCTAGCCACTCCTATAATAAGCATTTCTGACTCTCTATCAAGGTCTTTGCTTTCTGATACACCTTCTCTGTACCCAGACATATAATTCCCTGGGAAATGGATTCCTGGGTTTCTTCAAGAGCAATGCTCTCTAGGCCATTGTAATGGTAATGGGAATTTGAAGATCTTCCCTGCCCCTGAATAAGCCTAAGGGAATTTGAAGACCTTCCCTGATTTGAAGATCTTCCCTGTTCCCTAATAGACTGAATGTAATCACACTGAGCCTGTGGTGGGAGGAGTTTGCTGATGGGTGGAGCAGAGTCCACAGGAAACTGGGAGTCAGAGTAGCTAGATGATGCACCCAGGGAGACAGCCAGGCTTATGAGTGTTGGTTTATGGGAAGGCTAAAGGATGGTGTGGCTCTTCATTTCGTTGTGGTATATTAACTTCTATGTTGCTCTGATGGATTTGGTTTCCTGATGCCAGGATTTGGTTTTCTGGTATCTGAATAAATGTTTTGCTTCTGTTTGTTATATGGAAAGTCTGCTGTATTTTGTGATTGAGAACTATGCTGGCATATTTACAGTCACCATTGGTGCTTTCAATACTGCATTGGCACTACAGCCTTAAACCTCATGAAAAATGAGGGACTTATGAGAAGTCCCACTTATGAGGACTTCTCATCAGTCATATAAACTATAAAGCCAACAGAAAATAACTCAGAACCAGAAGTCCTTAAAAGAAGTTGAACTTGTTAAAGAAAACATAATGATTTTCAATAAAGTATTCAAAACTGAATATGCTATTAACTACATAAATACCTCTTTACAAAATAACTCAAATATAGCGATTCACTTTGAATTGAACTCAATAAATATTCTATTAGAAGGTTAAAAATCTAATAGAAAAGTTTGTAAAATATACAATTGTAATCTTTAGACCTACTACAATCCTCTGAATTCTGAGGTTTTCATTTAATATTGGGTGATCTAGGACTCATAGAGAGAGTTTCTCAATGCATCAAAGTCTAGAAGAGGATTTAGGAGAAAGTTTCTATGAATTTTAAAGTCAGTAGGATACCAAGGCAATGTAGCTTAACTGCAGAAATTTATTTTTAAAGACATTTCATGAACTGCTTAAGATTTACTAAAAGGGGTGGCTAGGTGGCGCAGTGAATAGAGCACCAGCCGTGGAGTCAGGAGGACCTGAGTTCAAATCTGGCCTCAGACACTTGACACAATTACTAGCTGTATGACTTTGGGCAAGTCACTTAACTCCAACTGCCCTCCAAAAACCAAAAAAAAAAGAAAGAAAGATTTACTAAAAGAATCCATGAACATTTTAATAGATGATAAAATTCATAATTCATAGATGAATATATGCATCATAGTCTTGTTTAAACCTGGCAAAGACCCCCCCAAAAACAAATTTCAAAATAGCAGCTGACACATAGAATTCATTCTACAGTTGTTTTAGAACTAACAAATACTTAATTTTAGTGGCCTTTTTCTCAATCCTAATCTTCCTTGATCTCTTTGTGTCTTCTTGATCTCTGTCTCCTCCTTCTGAGTTACTTTCTCCTCTCCAGGTTTTTGTGACTGTTCTCTTATCACTCCTTCTATCTGTCCAATCATTCCTTCTTGCTCTCTTTTGTTGATTCCTCATCAAGTCATTCCCTTTAGCCCAGAGGTTCCTAAACTTATTTGGGCTACTCTCCTTTTAAAAAATTATTTATTTTTAGTTTTCAATAATCACTTCCATAAGTTTTAAATTTTCTCCCCCTCCTTGCCCTCTCCCAATTGTCCCCTTTTTATAAAAATAAAATACTCAGTGCCACCCTGGAAATCTACTTTCTTTTTTTTTTTTTTTATTAAATTTTATGTTTATTCTTAGTTTACATCAGTTCCACAAGATTTTGAGTTACAAATTTTCTCCCTATCTTTCCCCTACCCACCACCCCAACACAGCGATCCCACTGCATACCCCTTCTTCCAATCTGCTCTCTCCTATATCTTTCCCCATCCCCCCTCTGACTTTCCTGTAGGGCAAGATTGATCTCCATACCTCAGTGCCTGTATATCTTATTTCCTAGTTGCATGTAATGATAATAATAAAGAATATTTTTTAAAACACTTGATTTTACAACTTTGAATTCCAGATTCTTTCCCTTCCTCCCTCGACACCCACCCTTATATGGGAAGATAAGCAATTCAATTGTGTATGTGTAGTTACACTAAACATTTCCATAGTGGATATATTAAGAAAGACCGACTATATTTCCCTCCATCCTATCCTGCCCCCCAACTTGTTCTATTCTCTACTTTGACCCTGTTTCTTTTCAAAAGTGTGTGCTTCTTAGCACCTTCCCTCCCAACCTACCCTACCCTCTATCATCCTCCCTCTCATCTCCTCCCCTCCCTACTCTCCTGTATGGCAAGATACCCAATTTAGTATGTATGTCATTCCCTCCCTAAGCCAAATTCAATGAGAGTAAGGTTGACCTTTTGCCTTCCTGTTCTTCCCCTCCATTGTAACAGTTATCCCTTGCCTCTTCTTCTTTTTTTTTTTAATCAATTAAGTAACTTGCTCAAGGTTACATGGCCAGTTATTTCTGGGTGGGTGCTAAGTGTCTGAGTCTGGATTCGATCCCAGGTCATCCTGACTCTGGGACCAGTGATCTTGCCTCTTCTATATGAGATAATTTACCCCATTTTGTCTCTCTCCATCTCCTCTCATTATATTCCCCTCTCCCTCTCAATTTCACCTTTTAAATATCACCCCTTCCTATTCAATTGATCCTGTGCCCTCTGTCTACGTATACCTGTACACATATATACACCCACTCACATATGTATTCATACATACATATACCCTCCTATATAGACATATATATGTATATATATTTATATTCCCATTCAACTATCCTCATGAGAAAAGTTTCATAAGTTACAATGATCCTTTTTCCATGTAGGCATGTAAATGGAAATCTACTTTCTTTAACCCCTTAATGTTTTTTTAATTTGTACTATTTCAAAATATATAATTTTTTTAAATGGCACATCTTAAATTTAATAATTGGTTGTAAATTTGTGGGGTTTGTTCCTGCATTGAAATTTTGATGATGCAAAATCGAGTCAAATAACCATATAGTATCATATTGTAAACAGGTCATTACACTTGCATTTTTGCTGGATACATGCTGAATTTCCCAGTAATGCATAACACACTTACCTGCCAACACCTTCTTGTTAAGACTGGTTGTTGGACTTGACCACTAATTGGTTATAATTTGCATTTTGTGTGTTTATTTGGAAAAAAAATGTAATCACTACAACTTTAACTATGTTACACAACAGATAAACATGTACAAATGGTTTTTCAAAATTTTCTTACCTTCTCTTATTTCCTTATGCTTCCTCTGCCCCCTTATTTTTATTCAACTTTCCTCAATTGCACCCTAGGCACTACCCCCACACTTCATTGTTCCATTGCCCCCCAGGGGGCGGTATTGCCCACTTTGGGAATCTATGCACCCAAGGCTCTGCCCTGGGCCCCCATTTCTTTTCACTCAATATTCCTCATTTGATGAACTCATCAGCTCCCATTGGTTCAATTATCATGGCTATGCAGATGTTTCCCAGGTTTATAGATAGCCCTAGTCTTTCTGGTGAGCTACAGTCACACATCTCCTTCTGTTCCTTGAATATCTCAACCTGTCTTGTAGGCATCTCAAACTTGTTATGTCCAAAACAGAACCTATTAATTTTCTCTCCAAGCCTTCCACCTTCCTAAACTTCTGTGTTACTGTTGAAGGCATCACTAACCTCCTAGGTAGCCCAAGCCCAAAACCTCAGTGTCAATCTCAAGTACTTACCCTTACTTGTCCATATTCTCTTCTATATCTATTTCCCCTTCTCTCTAGTCACACAGGCACTGCCCTAGTTCAGGCCCTCATAATGCCAAACCTAAATTACTGCAATAGCCTTCAGACTGCTCTCCCTGCCTTGTTTCTCTGCACTCAAATACATCCTCCACTCTGGTGCCAAGGTGATTATTCTAAAGAGTATGTCTGAGGAATGGTTAGGTGGTGCAGTGAATAGATCACCAGCCCTGGAGTCAGAAGGATTTGAGTTCAACTCCACCCTCAGACACTTGACACTTACTAGCCATGTGATCTTAGGGCAGTCACCTAACGCCAATTGCCCTGCCTTCCCTCCTCCAAAGCAAATAAAAAAGAGAGTAGGTCTATGTTAGCCTCTTACTCAAGGAGCTTTGGTTGCTCCCTAGTACCTGTATGATCAAACATAAACTCCTCTGTTCAATGTTTTTAAAGCTCTTTGTAACCTGATCCCTTCTTAACTTTTCTAGCCTTCTGCCGTACTCCCCTGCATGAATTCTATGTTCCAGTTCCAGTAGTCTATTTGGATTTGTGAGAAAGTGGCACTCCATCTACCCTATCCCCTCAACTTTGTCTTTTTAGTTTCCCTGACTTCTTTTAAGATCCAGGTCCAGTTCCACTTTCTATAAAAGAAGCTTCCTGATTCTGCCCCATCTCCCTCTAGCAAATAATACATCCCTTTTCGTATTACCTTTATATTTTCTGTCTGCATCTTGTATGTACTTGGATATTTATACATTGTCTCCCCCGTTAGCATATGTTCTATGTGAAGGCAGGAATTATTATTATTTTTGTCTTTATATCTCAGGGCTTATCTCAGTGCCTCAAAATATTAAGTACTTAATAAATGCTGTTAACTAACAGATTGAATTGCTGTTATGTTTTCTATAATGTCTGCTATCTGTAGTTCTACCTCTTTTTATGTGTATAAGGGTATGGTTTTACTTCTTAGAATTGTGTAACTACAAGTGCTAACTTGTAGCTTCTATCCTGAAGAATATAAATGAATCAATATTTCACACTATAGAATATAGATATATTATATATATGTATATATATATATATACACATTGTATATGATATATTCTCTCTACATACTGTGGAAATACCTCTGAGGTTAATATATCTGTTTTCTGTGGGTTACCTTACCAGGAAGGAGCACTGAACAGAGTAAGGCTTTTTGCTGAAAGGAGTCAATCAAGAGCCTGCAGTGAGCCAAAGTATTGTTCTCTTCCAAATGCCTTTGCTGGTGTTCGATGACTGACTGACCTTTGCCCACCCACAAACTGGCCCAAACCAGCCTTGTGGTCAACTGTTCCTGCAAAACATCCTACTTCAGGGTGGCTAGGTGTCGGAGTGAGTAGAGCACCGGCTCTGGAGTCAGGAGAACCTGAGTTCAAATGTGACCTCAGACACTTAACACAAAAACTAGCTGTGTGACCTTGGGCAAGTCACTTAAACCCAATTGCCCTCTAAAAAGCAAAAAAAAACCCCTGCTTCTGTGTCTACTTGTTCCTAGGAAAGATTGTCCATTCTTTTTCCCAACCCCTCCCTGAATCTCCACTTTGTTATTTTTAAGGATAAATCTCCCCTGCCTCTCCTGGGCTAAGGGCTCCTTTGTACCTTGTAAGGTGGTCTCCACATTAGTGTCTGCTTTTCCTCCTAATAAAATTTTTCAGTTTTCAACCCAGCTTGGACTTCTCTGCATTTTGAGAGGTGGGCTTCACCTGGTAGACAATACATATATGTAATAGAATTTGGAGCATGCACGGAATGGGTCTATGGATGCTATCTCAGGTAACATGCACTAGCACTCCATTGGAAACTCATAAGATAGCCTCCAAAAACTGGAAATATCCATCTAAGTATTCATGTTTGGTCACCTATACTTAGGAAAGAAATACAAAGCAGAAGAGGCAATTTGTCAAGATCCAAGCTCTAGCTCACCTGAGCAAGATGTGCCATCTATTTAAGGCCTTCACAGTCCCTCCTCCATTTAGGACAAGAAGAAAAGAGAGTGGTAGATGGCAAGTTATTTCCATTTAAAGATCCACTAAGCCATTTACTTTTCCTGCTCAGTAGACAATAAGGGGACTGCATCATCTCAAAGCACAGAACCTTTCAGCATTGCCATACCTGTCCATAGACTCCCCAAAAGTTTCCTAGGGGGGCGGCTAGGTGGTGCAGTGAGTAAAGCACCAACCCTAGAGTCGGGAGGACCCGAGTTCGGTTCCAGCCTGAGACACTTAACACCCACACAAAAAAACTAGCCATGTAACCTTGGGCAAGTTATTTAACCTCAATTGCCCTTCAAAAAGCAAAGAAAAAAAAAGTTTCCTAGGGAAACTCTAGGATGATTATAATAGTAGCCCATTTGCACATACATGCCAATCCCTGCTGCATCTCTCTATTATATGTATATAACCCACTAACATACTATTGGTAGAGCTGTGAATTAGTCATTCTGGGAAGCAATTTGGAATTATGTCTCAAATGTCATTAAACTGTGCATACATGCCCTCTGATCTAGTGATAATCCTACTAGACCTACACCCCGGAAGAAATAAAAGAAAATTAAAAGGACTCATATATACAAAATATGGAAGTAACATTTTTTGGAGTGGCAAAAGAATTTGAAACTAAGGGGGTACTCAACAAACCAGGTATGACTGAACAAATTATGGTAAATTAATGCAGGCAACACAGTTGCTTTCTCTCTCTCTCTCTTTCTCCCTCCCTCTTTTCTTTCTTCTCTCTCCACATATGGTATCACGTCTTTACTTGCTGGTGCTCTGCCCAAAAGGAAGGTAAATTTTAATCTCTGAAACTTTTTGTTGGTGACTTTGCACATCCCTCCCTCACTTAAAATCCAATTCACTTGTATGTTATGGCATCACTTCCCTGATGTCATGGCATCACTTTCCTGATGTCATGGTCCTCTTCAAGAAGGACAAAAACAGCAACTATAATGACAGTTATGTGCATAAATTATCAAATTAGGATCCAGGCCTTTTCTTTTTTTATTTCCTCATTTAAGGTCCAGTTCAAGGTCAGGCTGTCCCTGAAAGACATGGCTGATTGATGAAATTACCCCTGAATCTTAGGCAACATGCTCTTCAATCTTGGCCTGAACCTTTCTCAACAGGGTTCTTGGGTAAATGCAGCCTGGGTGAGTTCTTGCCCCAAAGAGAACAGCCTTATCCTTGTAATCTTCCATTAGAATTTAGGGTGACCCAGCTCATGAAGTGGTCTGGGTAGAGATGGATTCACCTGTACAGAATCCTGGAGGAACCAAGATCTCAGCAGAAGCTGAAAACACCTAGCCCACAATCTCATTAAATATCCACGTCAGGGTTGATTTTCACTTGTTAGGGGCATTCTCTTTTACAAAGGTATTTTAAACATTCAGTGATTCTACTGGGGGGTCTTTTGTTACCCACTGACCATCAATTTATTATTTCCTAGCCTAATTAACAAATTGATTATTAATTACCCAGAAAGTCTTTCTCTCAGGTTTTTCATTCATCACAGTAAAAAATGATGAGGCATATAATTTCAGAGACACTTGGAAACACTTGTAGAACTGATGAAAAGTGAATAGAATCAGAAAAATTTGTACGACAACATTGAAAAGGCAAACTGAAAGATTTAAGAACTCCAATCAATGTAAAGACCAACCAAAATTCCAGAAGACTGATGATAAAGCATACTACCCACCTCCTGACAGAGGTGATGGAATCAAGATGCAGAATAAGACAAACATTTTTGATATAGCTAATTTGGAAATAGTATCCTAAAAAAAGAAGTTGGAGAAGTCCGTAGCAAAAGTGAGGGGGACATATGGCATGAGAGGAGAGAAGAAATGAGAGTAGTGCCTGGCTTATCTTGAAAGGCTTCTAGTGGAAGAGGTGGGGTCTTGAACTGGATTTTTGAAGGCACTGTAGGACTTGGATAAACAGCAGAAAAGGAAGGGCATTCCAATATTCCGATTTAATTTATAGTCTATTATTGATGACATAATTTGAACAGGACATCAGTATTATAAATAGACAAAGAATTTAGAGTAGAAAAAGAAAACAAGTAATTTTAAACTGTTTCAACTTTGAGGGGCAAAAGAGAAAGATTTAGATAAGGAAAAAAATTTCACATCTATAAAAACTATTTAAACGTTGAATATGATGCTTTAGAAAGTTCCAGGCTCCCCATTATTGGAAGGTTTTCGATCAAGGTTGACTTGTTTATATGAAAAAAAAAAGTCATTAAAGTCATTGAATTGCCAAGTATATAGTTACACGATTCTCCTCCTATCGACTGGATTCTGAGAACCTCTAGTTTCCTTCAAACCTCACCTTTCACATGAACCCTTTCCTGATGCATCGGCTGGTAGTGCCTCTTCTTCAATTTATCTTGTATTTGCTGTGTGTGTATCTATATTTATCTATCCATCCATCTGTCTCTCTATCCATCCATCTGTCTATCTATCCATCAGTTTCCCCTTTCCTCCTTCCCTTTCTCCTCTCCCTTTTCCTACTCCGGTGTTCCAATTAATTATATTAATTATTATTAATTAGGAGGGATTAACAATAGCCTCGGCAAAGGCACGGAGGTTGGAGATGGAACTCCGAGCTCTGGGAACAGTCTAGCCCAGTTTGGCTAAACTATAGAGAGCACAAAGGGAAATGGTGGAAAAGCAGCCCTGGGGAAGTAGGTCAGAGGCAGACTGTGAAATAAAATGCTCCATCCACCACGAAGATTAACGCGATTCTGTAAAGGTTCTGTTCTAAGGTGCAGAACATATGCTTCCCTCCTTGGCTTCCGTAGGATCCCAGGAGCCCAGAAAGATTCACCTTCCAAAGGAAACAAAAATCCCTCGGGACTGGAGGGCTCAGGGGCGGAGCAAGCCGTATCTCCTCCCCTTTTCTGTCCCGCCCCCCACCTCCTGCCCAATCCAACCCCGGCGTGACGACGTCGACGTCGTCCCGGTCTCGTGTTCTGAGGGGGAAGCGGCGGCCGCGACGGCGTGAAGGGGTCTGAGCTGCAGCGGGCTCGGCCGGCTCTGGTGAGTTCGTTACGCGGTCACTGAGTGTCTACGCTTCGGACGCCCGCCCTTTCTCGGTCTCAAGTTGGCCTCATCTGGGGGTGGTGTGGCAAACCGAGCGAAAGAAACAGGGCACGGCGGACCCTGGGGCCTGACCGC
This sequence comes from Petaurus breviceps papuanus, assembly GCF_028583685.1. Classification (NCBI taxonomy): domain Eukaryota; kingdom Metazoa; phylum Chordata; class Mammalia; order Diprotodontia; family Petauridae; genus Petaurus; species Petaurus breviceps. The sequence continues at coordinate 55,950,619 of NW_027187391.1, forward strand.
GAGCTGGGGGGAGAGGGCCCCGGGTCCGGCGGCTCCCTGCCCGCTTCCGACTGCTTGGGGTCGCGATCTAACGACGTCGGCACGGCCAGCAGACTAGGCAGGACTGCGCCGCCCACGGGGATGGGAGACGGGGCCTCTGCCGCCAGCCCGGCTCCCGGTTTGCCTAGGAAGAGGCCGCGGGCCATTGAACCCAAACCTCCGCGGGGGCCGCCCTGCCAAGGGTCTGGGGCGGGCGGGCATGGAGCTGCCAGAGTTTGTTTGGAGGCTTCCCTTGTCTTCCTACATAATACATAGAGCGAGGATTCCTTATCCTGGAGTCCTAAGAGGCGTCCATGGAAAGATTTCAAGGACTCTTTGAACTTGTGTTGGAAAAAATACATATTTTCACCACTCTCTAATTGAAATGTTTTTTCTACGAACGTAAACTACAAAATACGGTAGTATTAAGTCTACATCAGAATGTCAAAGAGATGCTTGACATAAAAATGTGAAGAACCCCCTTGTCATAGTGAAAGACTCATATTACAAGTGTCGTTTAGTTTTGCTTTACGTGACCTCTTTTAAGAAAACATGTAAGCAATCAATCTGTACAGGCTCACTTTATACTTGTTGGTATGGAAGCTGAGAATCTGTTAGTTGTCTTTTGAGGGAAATCTAGGTAAGGAAGTTAGAGGTAAAAATTAAGCAAAAAAATCAGGTAGAGAAATTATAGGTAAAAACTAACTGAATGCATGTGTTCAATATTTGGACCTTTACCAAAAACTTGATAGGAATTTCCTAAGTGTTTAACCTAAAGGGCTAATTGGGGGAAAAAAAAGCTATGTGGGAACCATAAGCCTTTTCTGAATAAATAAGTTGGGTGACTGGCTGAAATTTTTACATTTGTTCACATTGCTTAACTGGAAGATTATAGGGGAGAAATAATTCTACATGGTCTATTTAAATTTCAGCAGCACACTTGTTCTTAGATGGCTTTGATCCTCTTTCAGATAAAATGATTTAGTCCCTAATTCTTGCCAGCTTCTTAATTTTGGTGTTCTTCATGGTTCTGTCCTCAACTCTCTTCTCTTTTCTCTCTGCTCTTTCTCTGTTGTATTATTCCATCTTTTTCTACTATTACCTCTACACAAATGACTGAAAATGTCAATCTTCACCCAGACCTGTCTCCTGAGCTTCAGACCTATATCTTATGTTAACCTGCAAGGCATAAATTATCCCTTTAATGCCCCATGGGTTTTCCAAACACAGTACATTCAAAACAGAATTATTAACTTTTCCACAAAACTTCCGACTAAACTTTTGTTTGCACCAGTAGTCACATGATAATTCAGTTTTGGAAACTCCTTAATTTTGTCTTTTTTTCCCCTTTCTATTCATTCATTCAGTTGTCAAGTCCTTTCAGTTCTACCACTGACCTATCCTGGAATCCATAGCCTATTCCCACTGGTAGCATTCTAATATATATCTTATTAACAATTGCCTTTTGCCATTTCATTCTAACAAGTTCCCACCCCCCCCCCAAAAAAAAAACAACAACAACAACAAACAAACCCTCTTTCACATCACTGCCAGATTAATCTTTCTTATGCATAGGACTGGTCATGGGACTCTCTTTTGTGGCTCCCTTTCTACTCAGCTATTACATAGGGTCATAATTTTTCTAGTTGGAAGGGATTTTAGATGCTATTTAGACCAGTCCTTACAATTTTACCAAGACCAAGACTGGTAAAGTCATTTACCCGAGGTTTCACAGGTAGTGAATGCAAAGCTAGGTTTCAAGTTCAGGTCTTCTGTCTCTAAATCCAGCAATCTTCCCTGTGTACCACACTGCTTCTTTAAATCCTAATGTTTATGCTTGGGATTCTGGCTCATCTACATTCTGGTGCTTTACTGAATATCCTGCCTTTTTAGTCTTACCTTAGAATACTGTCTTCCAAGGACTATCCCTCATGACTGAAGTGTGCTCTTGCCTCTTAGAATCTTTATCTCCTCTGAGAAATTATTCTTGGTCTTCCTAGTTATTAGTGAATTTTCCCTCAAATTACATTGTATTTATTAACCGTAAATACTGACTGGATCCTTCTAGGAGGAGATGAACTCCTTGCAGGATGGGAATGTTTTTTAGCATGGTGTCTTGTACTTATTCTTGTCGAATACAGTTATTGAACACTGTACAGATAGTTCTCACTTTCGGTAAGTGGACCTTTCTGAAGACCTCCTCGTAAATAGATTTTTATTTAATGCCAGTTTGCCTAGAGACAGGAAATAGAGAGAGATGAGAAGGGGGTTTCTCCCCTAGCATGTACAGACAGAAGACAGACTGATAAGGTAGAGTAGGGCAGAGGTCTCATCATTGGGGGTGGTGGTGATCTCTCAGCCTCTGTTCTTCTGTTTTGACTTGGAGGATTTGGGGCTTTTTTTAAAGGCTCTTTTTTTACATTTTAAAAATATTAATCCATTTAAAATAATAATCATAAACCAAATTACATGTTAACATAACATTTTTGTGAAAAAATAACCATATTTTCTAAAACATATGAGATTAGTAGCATTATTTTGCATATTTTTTCCATTCTGTGTAGTATCTGGCTTAATAGATTATAGCTAGATTTTCATATCTAACATCTCTATATTTTATCTGTTGCGATGATGTTTTACTTAAAATATATTAAGAAAAAGTTTAGCTGCACACATGTATTTGGAAAAGAGAGGAGTATATTAACAGACAGATAACATCTTAGTATTATTATAAAAATAGTTTTGGCCCCACAGATCTATTGAAAGGGTCTTGGGAAACCCCAAGGGTTCTTAGACCACACTTTGAGAACCATTGCCTATCTCTTTCATACTTGATTTCTTAATCTCTACTGGGTCTCTTCTCTGCCTTCAAATATGTATGTCCCCCTATGATAATATAATGAGGATCATACTCCATGGGGTGGATACCAACATCCTTACTGCATTAAAAAATAATAAGCAGCTGTAAGGGTTTTTTGGGGGGGAAGGACTTGGTTCAACAAGTAGCAGGATCAGAGAGAGAGAGAAAGGGAGGGAAACAGATAAAGAGAAAGAGAGAACATAGAGAGTTAATTTAGGTTTTGTGGAATGCATATTTCATGTTCTTTTCCTAAAATTGAATTTAAAGTGAGAACTGTCTGTATGTGCTAAAAACTAGACAGCCTTGTTCTTTCACTGTGCTATTCTGCCTTTTCTTGTGCCTTTCCTAAACCCAGCTCTTCTATACCTTATCTTTATCTCTAACTTTCCCTGGGTCAGTAATAATTCCTCTTTTCTTGGTCCTTTGATAACATTTATTTAGTACCTTATAGATATGTTTTATGTCCTTTCACATAATCTTGATATTGCCATCACCCACAAATGTACCACCTCTGTGTTCAAGAATTCCCGAATTCCCTTATCCGACCATAATCTGTTGACTTTTCAGCTCTCCCTCTGCCTTCCCTTACAAGACCTTGCTTTTTGTTCACTCTGTTACCTTCTGTCTCTGGACCCATCAGTTCTTTCCCAGGACATTACCCTTGCACTAGCCAGTCTCTCCCTTATCTTGACCCTTTAGTGAACTAATTCAACACTGCACTCTTTTCTTGAGTCTCTGGCCCCTTAGTTATATTGCCAGTTGTTCTCTGCCAAGCCTTATCCACAGATTGCTCCCATCATCGACTGCCTTCTCTGTTACACACATGCTGCTGGATGAAGGTGGAGAAAATCACACAACTGTTCTGACTGGGACCATTACAAATTTTTATTATGAAACTTCAAGGTCATCTCTCTCTGCTTATCTCTCCCTTAACTCTCTATTCCTAGTTAGATAAAATTTCTTGATTGTTGGTGCCTTCTGCATATTTATAATTCCAGCTTTGTGTCCTGAATTGTAACTTTTTGTCTCCAGCTATGCCTGTATTCTTCAATGAAATAGTGGGCCATTTAGTCCTGATGATCTTTGTTGCTGGCCCTATCAGCATAAAGTACTGGCAGGTGCCAGGCTCACCTGTATCTTTCTGGAACCATGCAAAGCTCTTCAGAGCCATCAGAGCAACTCATATAAGCATGATACAGACTTTTGAGAGTTCCCAAGTTCAGGCTGAGGGTGTGAACTTTACTGAAACGTGACAACCCTAAGGCTTCTTAGCTAGTGTACTACAGTCTCTTCCTACTCACTCTCCTCTGCAGGGTAATGCTTGACCACTGTGGAGCTTCCTGGCTGGAGCATTTAGTCTGTCTGAATTGGAGCTGAAGCTGGGAGGCCTCCCAGCAATGTGCTTGCCTCCCAGGCGCTTCTGACTGGACCTCTTTCTTAGTAGACTGAAGTTGTAGCATCCTCTTTTGCCAACACTGAATTGGGTAAAAGTATTTATTATAGTTTATTTCTTAATCTATATTTGGTCTGGTGCTCAGTTTTATTTTTTCTGGAATGTGTATATATATATACATTAGGCTATTCTCTACTCATCTTGACTAGAAATTAGGACAGTTAAAAATAAAGAAATTTCTGAATTGTAAAAGCAAAAACATTTGTACCTTTTTGATGAAAAATGAAGACTCTAGCAGTGGGAAAACCTACATCTTGGAGGCCACATGTGGCCCTATAAGCCCTCAAGTAGGCCCTTTTACTGAATCCAGACTGCATAGAACAAATCCCCTTAAGAAAAGGAATTGTTCTGTAAATCTTAGAGTCAGAAGGCAATACCCAAGGACCATATGTGGCCCTGAAGCTGCTGGTTCCCCACCCTGGTAGCATCTCTGGAATTTCTGAAACTATGGAATTTTTGCTTTGTAATTATAAATTGACATCTGTTTGGGAGATTGCTATGGCCAAAAAGATTGCAAAATATGGCTCTTTATATTTTGCCGTGCTGACACAGACTTTGGCAGTGAAGTTTACCACAATAATACAATGAGGTATGGAAAGAGATCTTTTATGGAGATTGATTATAAGGAGCTGTTGTTCTAGAAGCCTGATTTTCTAATAGTGAAAGGATTACTATATATTTAGGAAATATAAAGTGAAACAATGTAGAAGAAAAATTACTGTACGATATAAAAGAGCAATACATGTCTTTACATGAGTAGTAAGAATTATAGATGAAAAATAATTTACATGGCTCATTTTTGTTTTTTAAAAATAAAATAAATCCAAGCTTTTTATATACTGGAAGATGTCTGAAAACACTTTGATCAAAAAGATATAACCACTATTTTGGGGGAATTTCCAGGAAGTTTTAAAATGTTCTAAGGAGTTTTTAAAATCTTTAAAATTCCAACTTTTTTTCAGCTTTCATTTTAGAAAAATGGAATTAAAACAGAATTATCTGTAAACCCCTTACCTGCGGTGTAGAATATGTCGTTAGGTCACATATATATAGATAACATTTTGAAGACTTTCATGGCTATAGATGCTTAAGATACACATTTTCCCCTTCATTTAAGGTAGAATATCTAACCTTTCAATATTGGTTACAGAAAATACTTAATTTGGGGTGACCAGGTGGCGCAGTGAGTAAGAGCATCAGCCCCAGAGTCGGGATGACCTGGGATCGAATCCAGGCTCAGATACTTAGTACCACATCCAGAAATAACTGGCCATGTAACCTTGAGCAAGTTACTTAACCTCAATTGCTTAAGAAAAAAAAAAGAAAATACTTAACTTGTAGAGTCAACCCCCATTGAGACCTGATTCTAATGCCTGATAAGCTTTTAGTCTTATTTGTACATCTCAAATTTTTTAACTCCTTTTTATAGATGAGAAGAAAAGTTGGATGTGGAATAACTTACTTTTTTCTCCCCTTCTCAGCAAGTAACAGATGCGGGTGAAAGATCCGTCCAGGGTGGTTTCCGAAAAAACCAAAAGAAACAGAAGGCCTAATATTCCTCCAGATGAAGACTCTTCAGATGACATTGCTGGTAAATCATGACATTGGGGACCAAAAGAAGATTTCAGTGAAGGAGGAAAATATTACTCATGTTATTACTTTTAAAGCTAAAAATTTTAATTGTAATGGATGATTGCTTAATATTTGCACTTATAAATTGATCAACTTGGTTTTAACAAATTATTGCATTGTATTCAGGATATAAGGATGAAGACTGTTCCAAAGATCATTTTGATTGGGCTTAAACTATCCACAGACTACTAGACATTCATAATACACAAAAATTATTTTTTTCATTTTGCTAAAATATAGTAACTTGCCTATGAGCTATTTTACCTATTAACAGAAAACTTTTCAGAATTTTACATTGTAATTTTTAGATTATTTTCCTGATATAATTCAAGGATTTTTTAAAAACTCAAACCCTATATGCTACCTATATGATTGTATATGCTTCTTTCTGAACTTTCTTCTTTTATTTTCTCTGCATTTTTAGAAGTGCTACATTGGCCCTCTTTTTTGGGATGGCCTCTCTGTAGCTATCAATAAGATCACTGTAATAAGCCCTCCTTCCCAAATAACTTGAGATAAAGAAAGGAAAATCTCCTTGTAACAAATAAAAAGTAGTAAGCAAAACCAGTCTACAAAATGGGCATATTCAAAAACAAATATTCTCTGTACCTTGTGTCCATCACCTCTCAGAAGGATGTTTTATTGTATCTGGAGATATAGTTGATCTTTGCATTAATCAGAAGTTTTTAAGTCTTTCAGAGTTTTTCTTTACAGTATTGTTGTCCTTGCATAAATTATTCTCCTCTTTCTGGTCACTCAGCTCTCATTCAATTCATCCTATCCAAGATTCTCTGAAATCTTTTCTCCTTTATTTCATCATTTCTTAGGGCAGAATAGTATTCCATTATTTTAATATATTAGTTTGTTTGGCCATTCCCTAGTCGCTTAAAGAGGTACTCTAATTTATCCATGTAGATTCCAGTTTTTTTTTCACTCCTGAAGATCAGGAAGTATTATTTGCTTAGGCTATATTGTCCTTCCTCCTCCCACTCTTTCCCTGCTATTAAGCTTGATATATCTCTAAACCAAACTGTGTGTATTTGTTTAGCCCTCATTTATACATTTCAGGATAGAATGAGATTCATCTGGGGGGCGGCCAGGTAGCACAGCGAGTAAGAGCACTGGCTCCAGTGTTGAGAAGACCTGGAGATCGAATCCCGGGCTCAGACACTTAGCACCCACCCAGAAACACCTGGCCGTGTAACCTTGAGCAAGTTACTTAACCCCAATTGCTTAGGGGTGGCCAGGTGGCTCAGCGAGTAAGAGCACCGGCTCCAGTGTCGGGATGACCTGGATCAAATCCGGGCTCAGATACTCAGCACCACACCCAGAAAAAAAAACTGGCCGTGTAACCTTGAGCAAGTTACTTAACCCCAATTGCTTTAAAAAAAAAAAAAAAAGAATGAGATTCATCTGATGCCAACTGCCCCACTGCTGTTTCCATGTTTATATATTCTTGCATCCTATTTGTGAGGAATAGCAAGTTTTATACCCTTCTTCCTGATTTCTTTATTAGAGTATTTTATCTTTTACTTTCTTCTCTTTTTTCTCTCTTAAAACCCTCAGAATGGAACCAGTCCATCCCCAGAAAGTCTGTTGTTCTTAATAAACTTCCTCAAGACTTTGAAGACATTAAAGTTCAGAAGGGACTTCTTTCTTCTCTTCCTTTTAGATTGTTAGCCCTATGTCATCATCCGAACTCCTTCCAAATGCTCAAATATATTTACCTTTCTAGGTTTATTTCCAGTCTTACATTTGTATTTTAGATCTCCCACTTGGCTCTGGTCTTTCCATCAAGAATTCTTGAAAGTCCTCTGTTCTACTTAAGGTCTATTTTTTTTTCTTATAGGAAATGCTGTAGAATTATGCTCAGCTTTTTAGGGTGAGTTCTTTTTTTTTTTTTTTCAAATGCTTTATTAACCTTTGATTTACATCATTCATTTCGGCCAGATTTTGAGTTACAAATTTTCTCTCCGTTTTTCCCCTACCCACCACCCCAAAATAGCAGTTCCACAGGATATCCCCTCCTCCAGTCTGCTCTCTCCCATATTTTCTCCCATACCCCTTTTGGTGGATCTCTATGCCCCAGTGCCTGCATATCTTATTTCCCAATTACATGTAAAATAGTACTAATAATAGTGTATGTGTATGTGTGTGTGTGTGTGTGTGTATATATATATACACTTAAACATTTGATTTTAAAACTTTGAATTCCAGATTCATTCCCTTCCTCCCTTGTCACCCACCCTTACTGGGAAGATAAGCAGTTCAGTATAGGTTGTACATGTGTGACTAATGTAAAACAATTACATAGTAGATATATTGTAAAAGACTGACTATATTTCACTCCCTCCTATCCCACTTCCCACTTGTTCTATTCTCTACTTTGATCCTGTCCCTTTTCAAAAGTGGGTGCTTCCAACTTCCCTCCTCCTCAGCCTGCCCTCGCTTCCATCATCCCCCCTCTCATCCCCTTCCTCCCTACTCTCTGTAGAGTGAGATACCCTATTTTGTGTGTATTTCATTCCCTCCCCAAGCCAAATTCAATGGGAATAAAGTTGACCCATTCCCTTTTGCCTTCGTATTCTTCCCCTTCATTGTAACCATTTTCCCTTGCCTCTTCTTTATGAGATAGTTTACTCCATTCTGTCTCTCCCCATCTCCTCTCATTATATTCCTCTCTCACCTTTTAATTTCACCTTTTAAGTATCATCCCTTCCTATTAAATTGGTCCTGTGCCCTCTATCTATGTATACCTGCAAACATATATACATACATTCACATATGTATTCATATGCCCATATACCCTCATATATAGACAAATATATATTTCTATTCCCTTCAACTATTTTCATACTGAGAAAAGTTTCATCAGTTACAATTACTGTTTTTCCATGTAGGAATGTTAATAGTTCAACTTTGATAAGTCCCTTATGATTTCTTTTCCCTGTTTACTGTCTCATGCTTCTCTTGCTTCTTGTATCTGAATGTCAAATTTTCTATTCAACTCTGGTTTTTTCATCAGGAATGCTTGAAAGCACTCTGTTCCACTGAATGACCATATTTTCCCCTGAAACATGATACTCAGTTTTGCTGGGTAGGTGACTCTTGGTTTTAATTCCAGCTCCTTTGCCCTCTGGAATATCATATTCCAAGCCCTTCGATCCCTCAGTGTAGAAGCTGCCAGATCCTGGGTTATCCTGATTGTGTTTCCACAATATTCAAATTGTTTCTTCCTGGCTGCTTGTAACATTCTCTCCTTAATCTGGTAATTCCAGAACCTGGCTATAATATTCCTAGGAGTTTTCTTTTTGGGATCTTTTTCAGGAGGTGATTGGTGGATAATTTCAACCTCTGTTTTGCCCTCTGGTTCTAAAAATATCAGGGCAGTTTTCTTTGAGAACTTCCTGGAGGATGATTTCTAGGTTCTTTTTTTGATCATGGCTTTCAGGTAGTCCAATAATTTTTAAATTATCTCTCCTGGATCTATTGTTCAGGTCAGTGGTTTTTCCCATGAGATATGTCACATTGCCTTGTTTGGATCTTTTTAACAGCATCTTGATTTCTCATAAAGTCATTAGCTTCCATTTGCTCCAGTCTAATTCTGAAGCAATGATTCTCCTCATTAATCTTTTGAGATTCTTTTTCCATCTGGCAAATTTGGCTTTTTAAGGCATTCTTCTCCTCATTGCCTTTTTGAGCCTCTTTTGCCATTTGAATTAGTCTATTTTTTAGGGTGTGATTTTCCTCAGTCAGGCTGTTGACTCTCATTTCGTAATTTTCTTGCATTTGTTCTCATTTCTCTTCCCAATTTTTCCTCCACTTCTCTTATCTGCTTCTTAAGGTCCTCTATGGCCTGTAACCAGCTCGTATTTTCATTTGAAGCTTTTGGTGCAGGAGTTCCGACTTCACTGTTTTCCTTCTGTTCCATGCTTTGGTCCTTTTTGTCCCCAAAATAAGAGTCTAATGTAGGAATCTTCTGTCTGCTTTGTTTCCTTTGCCTCGTCATGTAGCCTCTCAGTCACTTGATCCCTGGGCTTTTTGCCACAGTAGGACTCTGTCACCAGACAGGGGAGCTTTTGTCCCAAACACTGGCGTTTTCTCAGCTGCCAGAGGTGTTAGATGCATGCCCTTTCTGAGGCCTCCACACACTCTGGCAAGCTGGACACACGCCCCAGGACCTCCACCCTAGACTGCAGTCCAGATCCAAGTAGGTTAAAGCAAGAGTGATCACCCCTCACACTGTTTTCTTGGTCCCCCTACACTCTGCAGGCCAGGAGCTGAAGCTGCCACCTGGTGCTGGGGCAAAAGCCGACGCTCTCCCACTTACTGGGTCCCAAAGTCCAGACTGCATTGACCTCTCACTTTGTCCTTTGCATCTATGTGTTGATAATTTTGGAAAGTGCCACAGCTGCTGCTGATCTGGAGTACCTCAGGCCTGTGGCTGGTCAGACCCACCCTGGGACTAAAACCTGTGGCTCAAGCGGGCCTGGGCTCAGCTCCCAGAGTACTGCACTGGCCAATCCTGCCGGTCTGCTGGGCTGTCCTCAGTGGGAGGTTAGCTTCTCTGTGTGTTTTTGTAGGTTCTGCAGCTCCAAAGTTTGGTCAAAGTCCCCTTTTTTACATTGATTGGGGAAGGTGGAATCTGGAGCCACCAAGAGGTCTTGCTTCTACTCCATCATCTTGACTCCTAGGGTGAGTTCTTGATTCTGTGTTCTGACAGGTTTCTTGGTACTTGAATGCCTTCTTTCTGATGCTGAGAATATTTTTCCTTTGATGTGGGAGCTTTAGATAACTCTGAATTTCTTTTCGTACCTTAAAGATACTTTTGGTTCCTGAAAGGAATATCAGGAGGTGATTTTGTGGGGTCTTTCTATTTTTACTTTGCTCTCTGATTCTAATTATCTAGCCAGTTTTTATTTATGATTTCTTGAAATAGAACACCCAGGCCTTTTTTTTTTTAATCAGGGTTTATCAGGTAACTCACATTTTCTTATATTTTTTTCCTGATGTTATGATTTTTGTTCTAATGCTTCTTATTGTGTCATGAGTCATTGACTTCTGTTTAGACTATTCTGGTTTTCAGGGATTCCATTTCTTAGGTACGGTTAATACTTTCTTTTGTAAGCTATTTATTTTCCAAATTCTTTTCCTCTGGAATTTTATTTCATTTTTACCTTTTGCATCATCATTTTCTAGTTATTCATGTAGTTCCTCTGTAAAATTCATGTTTTGCTTTTGAGTTTCTGCTTTCAGTTTTTAATAGAGTTATTGTCTCCTTTTTCAGGATCTCTAGATTTGCAATTTTGTTTATTTGTTTTGTTCTTTTCATTGTTTCCTTTGCTTTACTTATTTCTCTAGCTTTAGTTCTTGAAAAGGGATTTTGTGCTAAAGCCAGATTTTAACCCCTACCAAACTTTTGGTTGGAGGTATCTAGGCCTGCTTTATCTTAACGTGGGTAATTTAGTTTCCTATGCTGATGTCCTTATTTGGTGAGGCATAACTTGGATCTTTGAGATTAAAAGCACTGGATTTTCAGAGCTCTCTGGAATTTCAGAATAGAGTTGTAGGAACCTGAGAATCTCTTAGGTCCAAGTTGTCCCCACACTGATTTCTGCCCATCCTTGTACTTTCTTTGGAGAGCCATTTTGCTGCTTCTGGATAGAGAACCTCACAGATCACATGTTTCTCAACCTTCTCTGGTTGATCCCTGGGGCTGTGGGCACTGGTCCTATTGCCCTTGGTTTGTTGGCTGACTTTATGTGCAGTTTCGTCTTGGAAGAAGTCACTTATCGTAGTTTATCATTAGATTTCTTGATCGTTATTTGCTGATAGGAATTTCAGGTGTTTGATGGAGTATGTGTGGGGGAGATGGGTAGTTGTCCATCTAAGCCAAAAGTTCCCCTATTCCTTTTGAGAGTAGCACCATCCTCCCAGTGATGCAATTTCAAGGATGACTTTCAGGATCTTCTTTGATTTTTCCCATGCCTTCACTCATTGTATCCAATTAGATGTCATCCTATCAAGATTATTTTTTTGAGGTCTCTTTACTATTCATCTTCTCTATTCTTTTTTTTTAAATGATGAAATTTTTATTTGCTGAAAAATTAAGAATATACAAGTGCATACACAGTTCAAAAGCTGAGTAGTATAAAATTGGCATTTGTGATGTGTAAATGAGCATTTATGTAGTCAGTTTGGTTTTTACAACATAAGTTCTATTATAATTTCATAAAATAGTCCAAAGGACAACTTTATAGAATTAAAAACCTCCAAAACAAGATGGAGACAATTGAATTTCCATTGTACTACTCATAATTTGGGCAGCTAGTTGGCTCAGTGGAAAGGGCACTCGGGGCCTAGAGCCAAGAAGATTCTTCTTCACAAGTGCCATTCCAGTCTCAGACTCTTTAACTAGCTATGTGACCTTGGGCAAGTCACTCAAACCTCTTTGGCTCAGTTTCCTCATCTGTAAAATGAATACTGGAGAAAGAAATCTCACTATTCTTATGGTTGATACAGTTTAGGGTTGCTTGGAACCCCAAAATATAAGTGTACAGGGTGGCTTCCCCCTGGAAAGAATTCAAGCACTCAAACCTTCCAGTCAAAGAGGCAAGGTTTATATTAATGGTGTAGGGGGAGATTCCTAGTGTATGCAACTTTATAGGGGTAAAATGAATACTCATACAAAAAAAGGACTGTGAAAATATCTGAATGGGATTAAGGAGTGGTAAATACTCTGGGGTAAGCCAGGTACCTTAGTGAAAAGAGTAAAGTAGTCTGGGTTGGGTCAAGAGCCTTTGTGAAAGGGCTTTCAAGTATCTAGGTGGTCTGGGATTGGCTAGATACCTTGGACTAGACTCCAGTTATCTGGGCTGCTGAAATGTGTGAGAAAATTCAGGGAATGGTTTGCTTTCAAAGACATTTTTTTATGGGCACAGGTTCTGTCACCCCATCAAGGTCACCAGCTTAGTTCCAACCTTGATTACCTCTTTGCCTGGGCCATTGTAATAACTCCTTAATTGGTCTCCCTGCTCCTAGTCTTTCTCTTTTCTAGTCTGTGCTTCACATACTGCCAGATAATCTTTCTAATGAACAGGTTTGACTTTATCATTTCTCTGCTAAGAAAACCTTTAATAGTTCTCTATTACCTCTAGTATAAAATATAAACTCCTCAGCCTGGGATTTAAGGCTTTTTGCATTTTGTTTCCATCCTACCTTCTCAGCCCCATTTTATATTATTCCCTTTATGACAGCCAGATTAGCTACCTGTTTCTCAAACTTCGCATTTACTTTTCCACTTGGTACCTTTGTACAAGGGAATGTGCCCGGGCCCTAGGGTTTAGGAGGCATACATTTCTCAACTCTATCTTTGGGAATCCTTTTCCTTCCTTTTAAGGTTCATTTTAGATGCCATTTCAAATGAAAGCTTTCTCTGATTTTCCTCTTCTTTTTGTTGGTACTCTTTCATGCCTTAAATCACCTTGTGTGCTTATGTAAATGATATATTCCATTTCCCTCCCTGTTGAGGTTAAGGGGTGCTCAAGACCCCAAAATACCAACACTCCAGGTCCTGCCAAATGAATTTGACTCAAGTCAAGTTTATTAAAGGTTCCCCATAATAAATATCTGTGAAGCTTGTATTTATAAGCAGGCCAGAATAATCTAACCCAGAGTGAGGCTGCACTACATTACTCTCAGCCCCTTCATGGAGGCAATATGGATCTTATATACAGAAAGATTGTGGGAGGATTTAGGGGTGATCTAGAGGAGGAGTTTGGGGAGGGTTTTGAGGAGGAGTCTGAGGAGGATCTTTGATGGAACTGAGGTCAGACTCCAAAAATGAGATTAAGGGTGGGAAGCAGCTGGACAATAGAGGGCTAGGCTAGATTAAGAGTAACAGAGATTTGGGCCTAGGATAATGAAAGGTTTATGGCCTTACTGCAAATGCCTCACCAAGTGAAAAGATTCAATCAGAGTTCTAGGGGTTTCCCATCCCCACCCTACCAGTAGCATGCAAATTTCTTGAGGTCCAAGACAAGTTTTGGTTTTGTCTTTGTATTCCCAGCACCTGGCAGTGCTTATTAAATGTTTGTTGAATCAATTGAATTGTTTATAATTAAAATAATTTTATAATCCCAACATAACAGATTTCTGCCAGTCTTCTAGCTTGTTTTGGGGGTATTAGACTTTTGTTATACTAAATACATTGTTTAAAAATTCTTAGTATTCAGGCTTTCAGCCTGGGGAGTTGAGGTTGGGGTGTTGACCAAATGCTTATATACAGTTGAATCTTGAGTCTTGACCATTCCCTTGCATATCTAAGTAGAGTTATGCAAATGATTGCAATAAAAGACAAAAACAAAACCTTTGGGAAACTGGTTGAGTTGGACCACCTGTCTTGTCCTTTACCTTAAGTTCCTTATATTTACTCTTAAGAATTTTATACATATTCCCTCCTCCATCCCTTAACCTCTAAAATCTCTTCCTTACTGCTAGTTTCCCTGGTCTTGTATCTGGGCCTTATCTGGGTTTTTCTTTCTCTAGTCCCCTCCCTTTCTTTTATTGGAGGTTAAACACTTAGCTTCTCTTTAGTGAACAAGTAAAAAAAAAAAAGTACTTTAAGATAGTTGGGGAAGAATACAGGTCATTTGCATAAAACTCCTCCCTTTCTCTAATGTAGACTTTCTTCTAAGTGCTCACACCTTTTGGCTAATATTAGTGAATAGTTTAGGAATTTAACCAAAATACTATTGCTATTTGATAAGAGCATAAAGACTTGGAAAGAGCTTATTTAATGCAATATCCATTTGTGGTTGGGTTCTAAAGTGACTTTTAAATGTGACTAAGGATCAGAGAGAATCAGAAAGGGCAGCTAGGTAGCACAGTGGATGGAATGTTAGGCCTGGAGTCAGGGAGAGTTCAAATCTGGCTTTAGACATTTGCTAGCTGTGTGATCCTGGGCAAGTCACTTAATTTGCTTTAGTTTCCTCATCTGTAAAATGGAAGTTGAAATGGCAGACCACTTCAGTATCTTTGCCAAGAAAACCCCAAATGGGGGTAACAGAGTCAAAACTGAGAACAAGGATCAAAGAAAGCATTTAGTTAGGAATAGTTTCTGTAGAGAATAAAATTCTTATACCACATAAGTTATTGCTCACTTATCTCTATTCAGTCCTGCCCCATAATAAAATTAGTAGATTTATTAAACAGAATTCTTTGCAATGAGATTTTAAATACATATTTTGAATGAGAAAAAAAAGGTATTTCATTATTTCAGTCTTTAAATCCTAGCAAATACAATCTAGATATTTTAATTTAATCTACTTTTACATGTTGTAGAGATTTTATTTTTTAAAAATTGCTCTAAAGGTCTGCCTTTGGAAAAATGTTTTTTAAATATTCATTTCCAGTAAATAATATGTTTCTTTTTAGCAGGTTTAACTTGTCAGCATGTAAGTCAAGCTGTTAGTGTCCACCATGTGAAGAGAGCAGTAGCTCAAAATTTGTGGTCAGTCTGTTCAGAATGTTTAAAGGAAAGAAGGCTTTGTGATGGAGAGTCAATAGAACCTGATATTTGGTTGTGCCTCAAGTGTGGTTTTCAGGTAAGAAAAGTGGTAGGTATATGGGAAATTAATAATTTGAATAGATAATTATGTGACATTTAGGGCCTGACACTAGTTTTATAAGACTCGAGCTATGTTTAATGTTTACATAGACAAAAGACTCCCAAATGAATTCTTTGGGTCTAGAAAAATATTTTGCAATATGAAATGGAAGATGTGGTTTTTAAAAGCTTATCTATGGGTGAGGAAGTATTCTTATGTAGAAGAATCAGGCTTTATTTGTTTTTCTGGAGGAAATCTTTCTCTTAGCTTCATTTATTCAACTTCATTTACCCCAGAAGATGAAATCAACGTTTTCCAATTCATTTTCTTAAATACTGATCTATGAAAATGTATCCTTAGGAGATGAAGTTTGGAACATCATTCTAAGTCATTTGCAGATTTTAATTGGACTAAAGATCAAATGAGATAATATTTGTAAAGCACTTAGTACAGTGCTTGGCACATAATAGGCACTAAATACAATAAAATGAGTCTTTAGACAAGAAATAAAGTTTATAAGAAATTTTCTGAAGCAGTTTCCTACTTTATAAAAGAAAAATAATTATTTCACTTAAATTTACATCTGATAGAAAGTAAAATTGATTGGAAATCATGGCTCTTAATTCATATAATAAAATGAAATTCCTTTCATCTTTAGGGATGTAGTCAAAACTCAGAAGACCAGCATTCTTTGAAACACTTTCAGACTTCCCGCACTGAACCCCATTGTATCATCATCAGTCTTAGCACATGGATTATATGGTAAGTAAAGTTCATTGAGTACTTTTATTAGGCCTGAAGGAAAATAATGAGCCTTATATTAATTTATAGAATGACCCTGCATTGGTATCATAGGACCATAGAATTTAGAATCTCAAGGGACTTTAGAGGTCATCTAGTCCAGTTTCTGATTCTCCATTTGTAAATGCAAGCAAGGTGGGATTTTTGTTGTTTTCTTTCTGGAGTTCATTTTCCCAGGCTTGGGCTAAATTGTATACATCTGTAGGATTAATCTCCTTTGAACCCTGATCATTCAAAGTTGTGCTCAGTCACTTAGGTTTCAATACCTTCTGGCTCTGAGTCAATCAGGGACTGAGTTATTGTTAAATATCTGGGAGGTTGGCATTTTACTTTGGGTTTTGCTCATAAGAAGGATCTTTTGATTCCCTGGACCCAACTCTGAGTAGTCATTTGTTAAGAGCCACTCTCACTACTCAGAGGTTTGTACTCTCCTGGTCTGAGGGTGTATGTAGGTGGTTTGTTGTGTTTGTTCAGATAGTTGGAGCCTCCTCTGTTGAATCTCTGTGCTAATCTCTCTGCTTGTATTTTCTACTTATCTGTAATTTAAGTAAGATTGTTGACCCCTTTAAAGTCATCTTTCCTTTAGAAAAGTAGATCAAAGAACCTGTGCCTGGTGCCTGGGTGTGCTAGGGTGCTTGCTATTACACCATTTTAAAGGTGAGAAAACTGAGGCCTAGAAACGTTGAGGTCATACATATAGCAAGTATTCGAGCCAGGAGTTGTTATTATTTGTTCTGACTTCAAATCCACCAATCTTTTCAGTATTCCACATCACTCAGTAGGTGCTTTTGCTTTGAATACTAAAGTTAAATCAGGATAATAATAATTGACACTTGTGGTTTACAGAGAATTTTATATCTCTTTTTAATTTTGTTCTCCTTCAACAACCTCCACGAGATATTTCCATTTTGCAAATTAAAAAACTGAAACATAGAGAGAGTAAGTGATTTTGCCTGTAGTCAGATAGCAAGGAATGGCCAATCTATCATTAGATCTCATGCCTCCTAAGTTTAAATTTAGTGCTATTTCTCCCACACCACTACTAGGAGTGAACATTTGAAAGCATAATCAGTTCACACTTTGGAAGACTTTAAAATGAATTTTCATTTTAAAAGGTAATTTCATTTCTTATCTATTTTCATCTGTAACTTACACAGATGAAAAATAATTTTACTACCCTGAGCTATGCAAGAACATTGAGGTATTTTTATCAGCTTCATTTAAATTTTGTATTTTTTCAGGTGTTATGAATGTGATGAAGAATTATCAACACACCGTAATAAAAAGGTTTTGGCTCAAATAGTTGATTTTCTACAGAAGCATGTTTCTAAAACAGAAGCAAGTAAGTTATGAATTATCACAAGGACTTGTGATGTAGTAACATATATTTGGTAATTGATATGTGTAAAATGCTGCATTGGACAAAGTTACATGAACAATAATAATAAAGGACTGAACACAGACATCCCACATGATGTAGTTGTTATTGTTTCAGTTTCATTCAACAGCATTTATTAAGAATTATTCCCAGGAACTCTGCAAGATGTTAGTTTCACAAGAAAACATAAAATTAGGGCAACAGCATTATACAGAAAATTTCACAGTAGTACTAGAAGTAGAGATGTATTCCTTTAAATCAAGTTCTTTATTTCTGTGAAGACTATTTTATGAATCTATTTTTTTACTGAATATATTTTTATTGCTATCTTTTGTTTTTATATCACTTAAATTTCCCAGAATATTCCAACATTCCCCCCCAAAAATTGTTCTTTATAATGAACAATAAAAAAGAGGGAGAGAAAGTTGAGCAAAATTACCCAGTATTTTAAAGTATAAAAAGTCTTAAAGTCATACACAGTGGTGCCCTACTACTGCAAAGAAGTATGTGTATATGCCTCCTCATCTTTCTTTTTTGGATCCTTGTAAATGTATTTACATATCTTGAGTATTCCTTGGTAAATTAATTCTTAAGACCCTTTTTTTTAACATCTCATCCCTAGATTTTCTCAGTTACTTCTACTATTGCTTTTAGAAAAGTTGTACTAATGCCTTATATTTTGTTTTTTTCTTTACCATGTTCATTTCACCATATCCCTTATTTTCCCTTCTTTAGCAGAAACAATCTTGTCTTTTGCATAAACACTTATAAAAAAATAGTCCTTGCTTCCCTCATACAAAGAATAGAGAGCTCTCATCATCTGAACTCATTTGTCATTGCATTTAATCAGAGGATAATCAAATACAATTATTTCTGCTGTGATATATTTAAAGAAATCTTGTATGATTTTAACATAACCAAGTTAACTCCATAATAAAATGAAATTAGGTGTTTATTTCAAAGCTACAAAATAATGAAAATAACAAGTTATATTCTTCACATTGAATTACTGTACAAAAGTAAAAACATATATTGAAAAAAGCTTAGAAATACTTTATTGGGGGGGAGAGAACCTTTAAAGGTAGTGTTTTGCTCTACGTAATAAAGTGATTTGTTATAGTCATCAACCAGTAGTCGCTTTAGGATCTTACATTCTCTTCCTCTGTCAGACAGTTTTGTCCATGTAAAAACTTTTTGCTGTAGAGTGTTTTGTTTTTTTAAACTTGCACACTCCCTTCACTGCCCTTCATAAAAGATGTTCTTGATGCAGATTATTCCCAGGAAGGTTTTGAAGAGATTGGAAAGTAGGCCAGTAGTTAGTGATATTTTCTCATTCACCTTTGAAAAAAATATTAAAGTCCCAAGTGTTGAAATCTTCCCATTTTTTATTAATTGCTAATCTTTACCCTACTGTAGTTCCAAACTCAAAAAGAAATGGATCGTTGAAGGCCACATACTCACTTAGCCACAAATTTACATTACCTGTTTCCCAGTTACATTTTAATATAGTTCAAGCTGCATTCAGTTTGACACCTTGTCCCTAATGTAATGTTTTGAAGTTTTACTATAGTATTCAGCTAATGAGGTTTAAGTTAAGTGTACACAAGGGAGATCAATACTGGAGGTGACACTATTTTGAGGGTATTACAACTTCATTCTATAGTTGACTGAATAACAAGAGTGGAAGTTCAAAATAATACAGTAGGATTTGGTTAGTATGTATTAGTGATGTATAGACGTTGTGTAGGTGTATACCTCTGGACATGAGTATTGTCACTACAATACATTCCTAAAATGTAGTTTTATCTTATTTTCTTGTGTATGTAAGGATAGAGATAGGACCTGTGATTTCTTTGATAAAGCATCATAGAGTTGTAGGTTTATATCAAGAGGATGCCTTATGGAAGAGAACCCAGAATGAGGAAATTCTATTTAGCAGTGTAGTTCCTCACTTCATCAGCAATTTATAGTCTTGGAGAGTTACGTGGAGTGCTGAAAGGGTAACTAATATAAGTTACCAGTGTTTATGGAAATTTCCAAGAATGTGGAGAACAAATGTGATGTAACCTTGATCTACTTAATCTAGGTGATAATAGAACCTATAAAATGATATGATAAAATAATGGCCACCTTTCCTATAGCTGGCTAGGAAATGATTTTTAAAAATAGTTTGTTGTTGTTGCCTTTTAGAAAACACTAGTTATTGTTTCTGTTTAGTTCATCTCTGTCTACCCACTATTAAATCTTTCTTGTAACAACAGCACCCTTGAGTCCTTCACAGCCTCTATCAGATGGTGTGACCTGTCAGGTTGTGTGGGTAGCATCACAATTCCTTGGAATTGTAGTTGTTACTTGGATAAGAGTTCCTCATTCTTTCAATTTTTTGCCTTTATCTTATTGCTCTCATCATATAAATTGTTCTCCTGTTTCTGTTCACTTGACATACTTCCTGGTTTCTCTGAAACCCTCTCCATCATTTTGTTTCTTTTTCTCCTTCCTTTCTTTTTCTTCCTTTTCTTTCTCTCTCTCCTTTTTTCTTTTTTTCTCTTTTTTCTCTCTCTTTCTTTCTTTCACTTAATAGTACCTTATTTTTTTCCAATTACATGTAAAATAGTTTTTAGCATTCATTTTTATAAGATTCCAAGTTCCAATTTTTTCTCCATTCCACCCCCCCTCACCAAGACAGCAGGCAATCTGATATAAATTATACATGTGTAATCATTAATCATATTTCCACATTAGTCATGTTGTAAAAGAAGAATCAGAGCAAAAAGCAAAACTATGAGAAAGAAAAAACAAAAGAAAGTGAAAATAGAATGCTTTTATGTTCATTCAGACTCCATAGTTCTTTTTCTGGATGTGGATAGCATTTTATATCATGAGTCTTTTGGAATTGTCTTGGATCTTTGTATTGTGAGCTAAGTCTCTCATAGTTGATCCTTACACAATGTTGCTCTTACTGTGTTTTCCTGGTTCTGCTCTTCACTTAGCTCATGAAAGCCTTTCCAGATTTTTCTGAAATCTACCTGTTCATCATCTTACCGCACAATAGTATTTCATCACAAGGTATATACCATACCATGCCATTCCCCAATTTATTGGCACCCCTTCAGATTTCCATTTTCTTCCTCAAAAAGACCTACAAATATCTTTTACATTTTTAGTTAGTTTTCTTTGCTTAAGACTAGTCCCTCCCTTAAATCTACTGTCCTTCTAATTCTTCCTTCTCCCCTTTTCCATTTCTCTCTTATTTGCCAATGAAATGAAATGTATTTCAGTGCATGTATGTGTACACACAAGCAGGTGTTCCTTCCTTTGAGTGAAGTTGAAGTGTCAGCTATTCTCATCCCTTCCTCATTTGTAGAGCTCTTTACTTGCTCATGGTGATTATGTAAGATAATTTTTCCTAACATTCTTTTTCTCAACATGTCACCATATTGACAATTCTTATAAGCTCTGCTTCTACCTTCTCCAGTGTCTCCTCTGAGTTCTATCTGATGTTATTGCTAGTTTTCATTTGAATCCACAGAGATATGGGACACAATTTTCCTTTTGATCCTGAACATCTTATGAAATAATATGATGAAAAGGCTACTGCTAAAATTTGAACTCAAAAAGTAATGGAAAGACATAAGATAAACTAGGTTACAACATATTTTGAATGAAGAAATATGTATATGAAGTGAAAGAGGTAGTCTGGCAATGTAGTGGGAATGAAGGATAATAATAAATGGACAGCTTGTGTGTGTTGTTGATACCTACATAATGTTAGAAGCATATTGTGACCACCTCCCTACCACCCCCCATAATGCATTTATGGGAAGACATGGAATGATGAAAAGGCATGAATGGTTTGATATCTGGATAGATCTTTGCCTACTTTTGTGCTATGATATATCCATTGAAGTAACAAAGTACAAAGGTGAAAAGAACCTGAATTGTTAGGATAAGACTTTGTGGAGCTTGCAATTTGAAATAGTGTAAAAACTTGAGGAAATAATCATGTGATGTCCCACATTTATCTTTTTTTACTTTATGCGATAACATGGTAGCCAGACCACCGTTAACTGTCCCAAAGATTATAGATTAATTCCTATTGCTCTACTTCTGTTAATTATTTTCCTTCTCCCTGAAATGTCCTCCTCATCTTTGCAAATCCTACCAGTGAAGATTCAGCTTGAGCCTTCTTTGTGGATTACAACAGACTTCCTTATCAGTGGTAGCAGCAGGGACTATGCCCTTACTTTCTTCCTTCAGAGAACTTTAGTGATAAAGCCAATATTTCTCATATTGACATTTAATGACATTTTACCTTGCATTATTTTTAAACTACTTTATGTGTATATGTCATATCTTTCTATTGTGATTGTAAAGTTCTCAAGAGCAGGATCTGTGTCTAATACTTCTGTTATTCACATAAAGCTGAGCATTAGTAGGTACTCAGTAATTACTTACTACAAAATTCAAATACTCTTCATACCAAAGACATAGATATTCTTTGTAGAGTGTGAGTGATAAACATTATTTCAACACATTTTTGCATATTAAAGATAACCTTTTTGAAAACAAGCTTGAAATAGAAAGTCTTAGATGATTTTAAGTAACTTCCATTGCTATTTATTTTATTATTTGCCACTGGAAGATTAGAGAATCAAAGAAGTTGAGAATTGGACCTCTGGCCATTGAGTCCAACCCGTGGTCTATAAATGTAAGTTAGAGTTTATTATAGGGGTCAGTGATATTTGCAGGCTGTATATTCTCATAGTTTGTGTAGTAAATGGCTTCTGGGAGCTCTTGTGTGCATTCTAGAGGAAAGCATCTCCAAAGTTAATTAAACTAGACTTCAGATGACAGCCATGTAGTCTGTAATATGGCCTATTCTCAAAAATCTTGCTTGCTGTAGGACCTGACAAATCTTGTATTCCACTAGGGTTGCCTTTGAGAACCAAAGGTCAACTCCGTGCAACAGTGATACATTAGAGTAATACTTTATAGAGTATCAACAATGCCATAAAAATGTGACTCTTTGTAATAGTAGAATAGTGCTATAAATTTCTGAGTAGGAATGCCCAGGTTTTCTGACTCCTAGTTTTATCTGCTCTGTCATACCTCTCCTCTAACCACCCAATTATCACACCCTTCTCTGATTCAAAGTTTCTACCACCAGGAGCTCCAGTAGAGTGCCACTTAGTTTTGTTTAAAAGAATTTTTTTGTTTTTGTAAGTCTTAGTCCTTTGAACTGGAATCAGTAATTATATTGGTTGAAGGAATCCCCCCCACCAGTGCAAATCATTATGTGTCAAAAGGACTTGAACCCAGTTTTCTGACCTTGAGGTCTGTTCTTCTATGTTATGTTGCCTCTTGTCTCTTTTTAATACTTAATTAAATCTGAATTTAAAATAGATGATAGACAAAAACTTAAATGATAATTTTGTTGTTTCTTTTTTGCTAGTTTTTTCTAAATTGAAATGTTTTTAAATTTCCTTTTTTTTTTTTACTTTATTTAATTCATGGAATAGAAGTCATTTCCATAACAGTACAATAAAAAAAAATGATTGTACATGAAACTGCAAATCTACTGGGCACAACTTGCTATTTATTTCAAATATACAACAAATATCATGTAAATTTCTTTTTTTTCCTCTCCTCCCCTCTCCTTCTGCCCTAGAGATGGCTAACATTAGATATAAATAGAGGGTGTGTGTGTGTGTTTGTGTGTGTGTACAGTTATACATCTATCAGTTCTTTCTCTGGATGCTGAGAGTGCCTTCTTCATATGTCCTTGTAATTTGGGTATGTTAAATTTCTTTTTATAAATATATTGGTCATAAGAGAAGAAAAAGAATAACAGCTTGAATTATTCAAACTTGATTTCCTTAGTAATTCCTAGCAATGTTTAATACTGGCTTTTTACTATTAAAAAAAATTAAACCCTTAGGGTTTGTTGGAATTTTTTTTTTGCCATCTCATTGACCTCAGAAGAAATGGAGTACTAGTTATAACTATATATTGACTAGTTATTACCAGTCAATTTTCATGATGAAAAATATGTCGTGTGTGTTCTCCAGTACTAATGACATAGCCTTCAAAAGTGCATTATAAAGTTTATAGTATCTGTTATCATCCTTTGTGTTAAATTGCATATTTTCAAAACAAGTGTTTTAAGGCATGATGGTTGATAAAATTAGTGGATTTTTAGAAAAAAAAATTAAATGAAATGTTTATTTGGTACTAGTGTGACAGCAGGATCCTTGCTTCTTACTCAGTTTCTCATAAAGACAACTTCTCTTGGACTGAAAATATGTACAAATTACATTAGTACTACATGACTGATTTAGGTAATTGCATTAAGCAATTGAGATAAGCCCCAATGCTGGGTTCCCAAAAGAATGCTTGCAGCTGTGTGGATTTCACATCTGATCCAGAATTTGTTGTACCCAGCATTATCTTTTAAAGTAAAAAAAAATTTGACTAGGGAGATATGTAGAATGTACACAAAAATAATTCTTTCTTGGGAAAGTCACTCAGAAATTTCTATGAGAAGAAATATGAGGCAAAAATCTATATTATTTATTTATATCAAGGATGACATTCATATGTCATTTAGATTCCTCTGTGAGCATCACATGAATATTATGCTAAGGAATTTGTATTGATAATTATGTTTGCAATGTCATGTTATTTTCTAGTAAGTAAACAGATACTAGCTACTTTTTGGCTCTTGCATTTTTAAAAATGCAAATAAATCTTACGTTGCTTTTAACAAGATGATCTAAAGTTTGCTATCTTGAATTTAAATCTAATTTAGAAAAGCTCATTTATTTACTATAATAGTAATACTAGAGGGGTACCTTATTGTTGACAATTTTTGTTTGGATAAAATGAATTTTAGACATGCCTTGTATTTAGAAGTAAAGAAACTGGGCGAGCCTGTTTCATGTAAAATGAAGTCACAAATTTAGAGCTAAAAAATATTCTGAAGGTCAGCTAGCCAGCCCCCTCTTTTGAAGAGGAAGAAATTGAGGTCCACGGATCAACTGCTAGAAGAAAGTAGCAGGGCCAGTGTTTGAAACTTGACCTCACTACAAATCCACTATTCCTTCAACTGTATCATCCTATTTTTTACTGTGTACTCATTCTAAAGTGATATCTGGGTAATTAAATATATGTGTATGTGGGTAAAGGAAATTTGCCTTGTCTTTAAAATGATACAGGACTCTGGTTAATTGAATGTGGCAACATCATATAAAGTATGAGAGATTGCTTTGTGAATTGCCTTAGCTAAATTAAGACAGAAATAGTGGTTCAGAAAATAGTTCCAGGTTCTTTTCAGGTACTTCAGAAAATTGGATAGCTTTATAATACTGAAAATTTTACAATGTATATAGTGAGAACATTTTTACAATGTATATAGTAAGAGTACATTACAGTGGTCTGACTAAATTTTTTTAGTCCAGTTCAAAGTCCAGTGTCTGTCTACTTTTTTCTTAAGGTTAACTACAGAAATAATATGATCTGAAAAAGTAAGTCAAGAAATTATGTATGCATATATAATTTTCCTAATTACAGATATAATAGTTGATATTGGCATTTTATATAGCATTTCACATGTATTTTATTATAAATATAAATCATTTTTGTTTTTTATGTCTAGATTGTTTTTTTCTCCACCCCAACAGCTTTAAGAAAGTGAATTGTTTTATAAATCTTCATGTGAAATTTCTATCCAATAGCCAGAATTATTTTTTAAATAATAGCTCACTTCTATATAATGTGTTACAGTTTGCAAAGTGTTTCTTTTACAAATGGCATTATGAGATAGATATGGGACAAGTATTGTTATCACCATATTACAGATAAGGAAATGGGGCTTTCTTCCCCCTGCTCATAGCTAGTAAGTGTCAAAACCAGGATTCTAACTTAGTTCTGTTCTTAATGTCACCTTCATTACACTATCCTTCTTTTCTCATCAAAAAGTTCATATTATTATGATAACTGAAGATGGAGGGGACAGTTTGATAAATTCTTGCTGATTTGATAGGGTTTTTTTAGGGTTTAGGTGACTTAAATATACGACCCCCAGTTTCCTCATTTGTAAAATGAAGAACTTGAACTAGGTAACCTCAGAAGTGTCTTCCACCTACAGACCTGTGAAGCTGTTTACCATCTCTTAACTATATAGTTAAGAATCTTAAAATTTTGGCAAGTATTTTTAGAAGAGTATTTTGAGAGGATGCCTGTCAGTTGCTAAGTAGCTAAACAAGTTGTGGTATATGGTTGTGATGGTATAATTTATAATTATTATAATATATAGTATATATACTATAAGAGATGATGAGCTGGTTGATTTTAGAAAAGACTTTTGGAAAGGACTTGAATGAAATAATGAGTGAAATGAGCAGAACCAAAAGAATACAATACATGGTAACACCAGTATTGTTTTAAGAATGACTTTAAATGACTTAAGTCATTTTGAGTATTATGAAGACTCAATGAATTAACTACAAATACCCAGACACACTCATACATACACATAAACATACATATACATATTTGTGTCTAATGGTAACCTTCTCTGGGGTAGGGTAGAAAGAGGAAAGTAAAAAAAATTAAAAGTGCACAATAGAAAACAAAAGAAAACTTAGAGGGAAGCATGGAAAAGCAGAGTAACTTTGAAAACAATGCATAGTATTTATTTACATGGTTTTCCCAAAAAAAAGTCAGTAGTGTGAAATGGAAATTCATAGTTTTATGCTGCATTCTCTTTTTATGTTCTGTGTACATGGAAATACTCTAAGTTCAAAGTGAATAAAAGGAGTATTTTGAAGATGAAGTTTTTAAAAAAAAATTTGCAGTCCTATAATTAAACTGAATGTAAGTTTATTATCTTAGTATTACTCAAAAATATAAGTAATATACTTGTTTCTGATTTTATTTATGTATGTTATATCTATATACATATATATATATATCTTTATAGAGACAAGATAGCTATATTTATAATAATTATGGAGATATGTTTTGGGCTTTTGTATTTCAAGCCAAAAATAGGATTTGTGCCAAAGAAATAAAAGATAAAAATTGAGTATGGTTGAGCAGGATGGTCGTTTCTTTTAAATTATATTGCTGATAACTTGAAAAATGCCAGAAATAGAAAAACTGTTGCTGTGACTATTTAAATTGAAGAAATAAATAATTTTCTATTTTAAGAGATATAGTTAAGATATTAAATTTTTTACAATAAAAAAGTTACAGTCTGCTTTAATGAGAATAGTTAATAGTTACTTTTTATTGTAAATGATAGTATCATTATAAATGATTGTGTTTTTTATTAAACAAAACCTACTTTAAAGCTACCTCAGCCATGTTGTGATAAACCAACAATTTTTATGCCAAGATCATAAAAATTTGTATGTATCTAGATATTGCATAAAGTGATCTAGAGACAAGTTGGAATAGTTCTTCAAATGTAAATATTCAAGCATCACAGTTGGTTTCTACCCAAGAGACTTTTAAGACTTTATCCATTTGAAGGCTTATAGTTCTATAGGGTTTGTTAAATATTAGTTGCTATTGCTTCAGTTGTAAAACATAAGCCTTAGAATGTAAGTAGTGTGTTGTGTAATATAATTTATTTGAAAAATGTGTCAAATACTTGTCTTCTTAAGTAAAGTCATTTTTTATAGGTACTCTGGCAGTTTTATTTTGAAAATGTAAAGCTGCTAAGAATCCTTTTTTATTAAAATTAGGCACTTATAAATACATGTATATTTCATTCCCAAAAAAGCTTTATAGTATGCAACACGTAATATCAAATAAAAAATAAAATTTCAAGTCTTACAGCTTAATTGGAGCTTGTATATTTTTTCTTTCTATAAATTTAAATACGAAATTTAACAAATAGATTCTTGTTACTTGTATAAAGTAGCTATTTAACCATTAAAAAAAATGGTTTTATTGAGTTTGCCCTGAAGATAAGATCCACTGTGGTAGTGCTGTCCATATATGGTGGCTGTGCATGGAGCGCCAGGTGGTGTTGCAAAGCATTGAGCAGTGAAGCATGCACTTATCTAGGTTTGACATTTGTCATCCCATACTGCTAAAGGGAAAGGAAAAATCTGCTTTTCCATATGTTTATGCTTTTTTTTTGCCTACAGTTTTGTCCAGATGGTCTGGTGAACATTGTTTACTTTAAGATGCTAGCCCAGATGTTTTTGAGTACTCATATATGTACACAACTATAGTACACTAATCCACAAATTATTTGCATATTTTAATTAAAAATTTTTCTTTTCATGGATTAAATGGAAAGTTGACAACTTTCTTCTTGAAAAGTTGCTAAAACGAATAATGATATATCCACTCCGCTACTTCATCACTTCTCAGTTTGTAATTATGTATTTGGTGATATTTAAACTGTTAGGTTGTGGTAGCATAGTTTAAAAATATCAGCCAAGGGACATAATTACTAATAACTTTGTGTTTATGAAAAGCTTATATTTATTATCAATGTGCAGATTTCTTTGTATTTGATCTTCAAAAATATGTTATTTCAGGTTTTTTGTGCTTTTAATTCCACGTGTCAGTAGATTTTTTTTAAAGTTTTTGTAAGTGTCAAGAAATATGGACAACTTCTTTATCAGTACATTTTGTTTCAATTTCTGTATTAGGAAATAAGTATTATTGTGCAACAGTTCATTCAGTGAGATATTCAAAATGTGAGAGATAGGAAGGCATACTTTGTTAGTCGTTATGTAAAACTGAGCATGACTTCATAAAAATTAAATTATGAAACACTTATTGGACAGACAACTTATAACAAATGCTAGCCACCTACAAAAACAGGTAATTTTTTTTCTTCTGTTCAGAGGCCGTGAGGGAAAAATCTAACTTTGTATAAGATGAACGATTTGGACTAGATGACTGCTGGTGCCTTCCAACACTTCTAGACCTCAAATTATTTTTGTAAAGCAGTAATATCACTATTAGTACTATCTAAAAACAGAAAAAGATATCAGAGAAACAGACTCGACAAGAAAGATTCTACTTTATGCCAGGCACTGTGCTAAGTTCTGTGGATACAAAAAGAAAAATTACAATTCCTGCCTTCCAGGTGCTCACAGTCTAACTGAGGAGAAAACAGAGCAACATATAAAAACAAGCTGCATACAGGATAAATAGGAAATAATTAAGAGAGGGTAGTCACTAGAATTATGAGAGAGGAATTTAAGGAAAGGCTTCCTGTAGAAGATGGGATTTTAGTTGAAACTTAAAGAAATCTAGGAAGCAGAGATGGGGAGGGAGAATATTCCAGGCCTGGACAATGACCGAAGAAAATGCCTGAAGCAGAGAAACATGGAGTATTTTATTCATGAAATAGCAAGGTAACCAGTGCTCCTGAATCAAAGGATTCATGGCAGGGAGTAAGTTGTAAGAAGACTGGAAAGATAGGAAGGGACTAGATTATGAAGGGCTTTAAATGTTAAACAGGATTTTGTCATTGATCATGGAGGTGATAGGGAACTACTAGAATTTCTTGAGTAGGGGCTGACATGGTGGGAAATCACTTTAGTATCCAAATGGAGGATGGATTGGAATGGGGAGAGACTTGAGGCAGACAGCAGGCTGTTGGCAGTCGTCCAGGCATGTGGTGATAAGTCTGCACCACAGTGGTGCAGTGTCAGGAGAGAAGGGGATATATTCAAGAGATGTTGCAAAGGTAAAATCTTGGAACAGATTGGATGTGGAGGGTGAGAAAGAGTGAGGAGACGAGAATGACTTCTGGGTTGGGAGACTGGGAGGATGGTATTCCCCTTGACAGTAAGAGAGAAGAGGGTTTAGGGGAAAAGATAATGAATTCCATTTTGGATATGTTGATTTTAAGAAAGAGGTCTGCTGGACATCCAGTTCATGCTGTCTAAAGGCAGTTGGAGATGTGAGATTGGAGGTCAGCAGAAAAATTGGGACATGATAGGTAGATTTGAGGCATATCAGAGTAGAGATGGTAATTTTTTTTTTTTTGCCTTTTGGAGGGCAGTTGGGGTTAAATGACTTGCCCAAGGTCACATGGCTAGTTTTTGTGTCAAGTGTCTGAGGCTGGATTTGAATTCAGGTCCTCCTGATTCCAGGGCCAGTGCTTTATTCACTATGCCACCTAGCCGCCCTAGAGATGATAATTAAATATATGGGAGTTAATGAGATCATCAAGTGAGGTAGTATTGAGGGAAAAGAGAAAAGGGCTCAGAATAGAACTCTGTGGGATACTTAAACATTTAGAGATTTGGAGGGAAGATAGACCAAAGGAAACAGAGGAGTGGTTAGGCAGAAGAACCAATAGAGTGATGTCTCAAAAACCTAGAGAAAAGAGAGGATTGAAGAGAGTAATCAACAATGTCAAAGGCTGCAGAAAGGTCAAAGAATGAGGACTGAGAAAGAGCCATTGGATTTGGCAATTAAGAGATCATCGATAAGTTTAGAGATAGTGGTTCCAATGGAATGATGATGATGTTGGAAGCCAGATTGTAAGGGGTTAAGAAAATAGAGGCGAGAAAGCAGAGAGGAAATAGTGGCAGAATGCATATGAGAAATGAGATGGCTTAGAAGAAGGGGCTCATAGCAAATCACCTCAAATTTCAAGAAAATTGTCCTTTAAATTTTTCATTTGTTTATAATTTTTCAGACATTTGTGCATGTTCTCTGTTCTTGATTTTGGCCAATTTGGAAATGTGTTTTTGCAGTCATGATTTGTCTTTCAATAATAAAATGGGACATTACAACAAAATTTACATCCCCTTTTTGGGGAATGGCTAAAAATAATTATGGTATGAATGTGAGTGAATATTATTGTGCTGTAAGGAAGTATGAGATGCACCCCTTCAGTGGAACTGGGCAGATATCTATGAACTGATGTATAATTGAGCAGAACTAGGAAAATAACTTAAATATTGACAACATAGAAAAAAAACAGCTTTGAAAGACTTTTAGAACTCTGATCCTTGCATGGATCCTTCAGAGTCCAGAGGAACGAAGATGCAATATCTCGCCCACCTACTGCCAGACAAGTGATAGACATTCTGCATTTATGCAGAATGACATGCATTTTTAGACATAACCAATGTGGGAATTTGTATGTTGGAACTATGTATGTTGAGTGTGTGTGTGGTGGTCTTTTTCCTTTTTAAAAATTATCAGTGGGAGAAGCAATGAGCGAAGAGATAATAAATATAAAAATAAATTATTTTTTAAAATTATAAGCTTAATTTGAGGTATTGCAGAAGAACAGATAGGAAAAAAGTGTACCAATCAACGAGTGAATCAGAAAGCATTAAGTTAATCAAGTTAACAAACGTTTAAGTGCCTACTGTGTGCCAGGAACTGTGCTGAAGTATCATAATTTTACCCTTGTTTATGTATAGTCTTCTGTAGTTCAACAATTTCCTTCATGTGAGTTATTTTTTGTAGATTTATCACCATGTCCCCAAAAGACTTTGTTTAGTTTCCTTTTTATGAGCTCCATATTCAAGTTAATAATTTTTCTCATTTGATTACATACGTCTTAAATAATTTGTGGGGTTTATTTATACTTGTAGGTTCATTTTCCAAAGTGATAAAGCTTTGTGAAGAAAGATGTGAAGCAGGTGAAATATGGAAAGGAAAATATCAAATCAGCACTTTACCAGCTTCTGTGAAAGGAATTAATAATTTGGGGAACACTTGTTTTTTTAATGCTGTCATGCAGGTAAGATATAAACATTAAGAATTACTATTTTTAAATTTGATTTTAAATAATTTAGACATTTTAATTTTTGATTGCCTTTGGGAAATGTTATATTCATGAAATGGGAAAAGAAAAGAAACTAAGCCCAACCAGCCACAACAAAATGAATATTCATCATAAATGTATGTTAACAAGTACAACCTTTTCACATAAGAGTAGCCATGACTACTGCCATTTTCACATTCTGAAACATGCCAACTCTTATTAATTCCATCTTAATAGATTCTTTCTTGAATAAATGAATTTTGTTGTTAATGTGGTAATGACGTTACTTCAGTATTCTTTGCTCAGTTATAGCTGAGTTGAAAACATTTAACATGAAGGACATTATATAAATTGCAATAGACATAAATTTGTATTAGAATCCTTGAGTTTTTTTTTTCACATGGGCTTTTAGATACACTGAATATTTAAATTTGGGAAAATGTTATTGGCTAAAATCAACTTTATCTTGGAGTTTGGTTACTTTTTCTGGTTATTGCTAAAATAATATTTTTTGTTCAGCCATTTATCTAGGTAGTAGTTCTCAGTCAAAATTAAAAGTGAAGAAATCATTTAAGTTAGTTTTATAAGTTAGTTATCAGACTTGTTTGTAAAGGGAGAAGGCTTTAATTTTCTTTTCTTTTAGAACTTGGCACAGACTCACATGCTCAATGAACTGATGTATGAGGTCAAGGAAAAGGGCACAAAGTTAAAAATTTTTCATACTTCGGACCCTCATTTGGTAAGTATATGTATCTGTGTAAATCATAATTGTCCAAGAATGAGCCACTTTAAGTTCCATATGGGAGACAATGTCTAGAAATTATTTTTTAATTAAAAAAAAAACCATTTCAGCTTAAAATATATTTTTTTGTTATTGAGAAAAAGATTTTTGTAAAACAAAACAAAATACAGAAAATACCACAAACTTCTATAAAAGCACATCTAATTTGGGATGGTAAAACTCAAACATATCATGAAATTAGAAAATAACATGTTAATTGATGGATATTGTGTGTGTGTACACATACATATAAATAGTATAACTAATTCTTTTAAAGAAAACATTACATAACTTACAAATGAGTGTTGTTCTAAGATACTCCTTAGTTTTGAAAGGAAATTTTTTTTTCTTTGTATAATTCCACCCCACTCCCTTTTCCCTTCCTCCACAACCATTCTTAAGTATAGTGCTTGTCAATATTAGGGTAATCTTTTTCTGGGCTTTTCTGAGACCAGATAAATACATCACGGGTTAATGTCATCTAGCACACTGTGATAAATACCTGAAAATTTACTTTATCTTTGTGAATAAAAGTAATTTTCAAAAATTCTACAGTAGATCTAGATATGAATATAGGTATGATTCAACAGTGGATTGCCCTTTCCATACCCTACTGTTTATTCGAATTGTAGAAGATTTAGAGCAAATTAATAACTGTGACCCTGGGCAAGTCACTTAATCCTGTTTGCCCCACTGTTTCCTCATCTGTAAAATGAACTGGAGAAGGAAATGGAAAACCATTCCA
Organism: Petaurus breviceps papuanus; assembly: GCF_028583685.1. Classification (NCBI taxonomy): domain Eukaryota; kingdom Metazoa; phylum Chordata; class Mammalia; order Diprotodontia; family Petauridae; genus Petaurus; species Petaurus breviceps. The sequence continues at coordinate 55,983,657 of NW_027187391.1, forward strand.
TTATCTTTGCCAAGAAAACCCCACATTGGGTCATGAAGAGTCAGATATAACTAAAAGAACCGAACAACAACAAAAGTTTGAAGTTGTTTATATTCCAGTATTTTACTTCTATGGAAGTATGGTCTCTCACCTCCCCCACCCCCCAGACTTGATCTCCATTTAAATAACCCTTATTGAAAGCAATATGCTTATTTTTACTTTCAAATTTATGGGTTAAGGGTTTTTCCTCCATGGGTTCCTGAAGTTTTTGTGTATATAGAAGATTGAGCTGTGACCTGTGTATTAGAATTTGTTTTCAAGAATCTTAGAAGTAGCTGTCAGGGCGGCTAAGTGGTGCATGGGGCAGCTAGGTGACACAGTGAATAGAACACCGGCCCTGGAGTCAGGAGGACCTGAGTTGAAATCCGGCCTCAGACACTTAACACAAATACTAGCTGTGTGACCTTGGGCAAGTCACTTAACCCCAATTGCCCTCCCCCCCAAAAAGTAGCTGTCAATTTATGTTGTTATCAGTCAGTCAGAAAGCTTTTTGACATATAAGAACTATAAAGAAGCATAAGTTGCCCTTTCTAATATTTGCCTGGCAGTGGATTTTTTGATACTTAACTGTGTCTGGATAATGCTACTAATAGTCATAAAAGTCGCATTGAAAAATTGCACCAAATATTTTTCTTGCTTTCCCCCTCCTCTTTATCCCACCCCTTAATACTCCAAATGATATCCTGGCGTTGGAACAAGTTCAGCCTATATTAGAAAACAATTAACTGAGAAGGTGTTGTTTTTCCATCATGTCCAACTCTTTGTGACCCCATTTGGGTTTTCTTAGAAAAGATACTAGAGTGATTTGCTATTCTTCTCCAGCTCATTTTACAGATGAGGACCTGAGGCAAACAGGGTTAAGTGACTTGCCCGGGGTCACACAGCTAGTAGCTGTGTGAGACCAAATTTGAACTCAGGAATATGAGTCTTCCTGACTCCAGGCCTGGCACTCTATTCACTGTGCTACCTAGCTGAGAAAATTATTCGTCAGTTAAATACAGTGTGTTCTAAAAGTCTTAGCACAGTTGTAAGTATAGTAGTTTAAATTAAACCAAACAGCTTCAACAAACCAGTGTAAATTCATTTTTTAAAGTATTTTACTATTAGATATTCATATTACTGAGAAAAATTTAAATTTCTTATTACAGGATCCACTAGTAGTGAACCTGTCAAGTCCTGGAACTCTGACTTCAGCTATGTTCCTCTTCCTTCACAGCATGAAGGAGCCTGGAAAAGGGCCACTTTCTCCTAAAGTTCTCTTTAACCAGCTATGTCAGAAGTAGGTACAGTTACCTTTAAAATAAATATTTGTGCTGGTTCTAAAAAGAAATGCTGTCAGGTTATTTAACTCAAGTGACTTTTTCATACAGTAATGTTGCTGTTAATATATGTGTTCAGTGCTTTAAAATTTTGGAATCATAACATTTTAGAGCTAGAAGGAACCACAAATATAATCTAATTCAGCCCCTTCATATTATAGATAAGGAAGCTGAGGCACAAAGGAATACATTGAAGTAATTCCTGTGACTTTAAGAATACAAATCACTTAAGGGAATGTATTTGAACTTTTCTAGTAATCATTTCACTCTTTAGAATAAAAATGATTAAAACGTGAAATTGAATTAATTATGTAAATACACAAAAAGTCAATTTTAGACCCAGACTTATTTTGTATATGGGATTATATTTAATTTTATCCCAAATCAAGTTAATTTAACACTTTTAAATGGATTTAGATTTTTTGGATTTTGTCAGTCTCACCTTTTTTTTTTACATATCTGGCCCCTTTTGACACTATCGACCGTCTTCTTCTCTACTCTCTCTCTTCTCTGGATTTTCATTAACCTGTTCTCTCCTGTCTCTTCTCTTACCTGACTGACCAGTCTTTCTCTGTTTCCTATATTGGATCTCTCTCCAGGTTACATCTGCCCACAAGTGGGCGTCTTCCAATGCTCTGTCCAAGGCACTCTTCTCTTCACCCTCTGTATGTACTTTCTTACTTGATGACCTTATCAGCTCCTATGAGTTTGATTATCATTTCTGTGTGGGTGATATCGAGCTCTATACATCCAATCTTAACCTCCTTTTTGAGTTCCAGTCTTCTGTAAGCACTGATCCTTTGGAAATCAAACTGGATAGCCAATTAACATTTCAAACCCAGCACATCAAAATTGATCTCATGTTTATCCTCAAACGTTCCCCTCTTCTAAATTTTCCTGTTGAGAGAAACATCATCTTTTTAATCATCAGTCTTACAGTCATACTCAAATTCTTACTTATACTCACTTAACATCTTCTGTTTATTCCCAAAAGTTGTTTCTACCTCTCATATATATCCCCTTCTTTCTATGCATGTAGAAGGTGTAGGCCATTAAACTTGAGGAAAAAATAGAGAAATCTATTACAGATAATTACAAAATGTATAAAATATCTGGAGATTGACCTACCAAAGCACATAAAAATTTATATAGATTCAGTTACAAAGTGCTTCTTAAAGAAATAAAGAGGGGCTCAGTGAATAGAGCCTGGAATCAGTATAGACCCTGGAATCAGTAGGACCTGAGTTCAAATTCAGACTCAGACACTTAACACTTACTAGCCATGTGACCTTGGGCAAGTCACTTAACCCCAATTGCCCTGCCTTCCCCCCTCCGAAAAGCAAAAAAAAAAAATTTTAAAGGAATAAAAAATAAATTAAAATAATAGTAGGGATATTCAGTGCTCCTGGGTGGGACATGCTAATGAGATAAAAACGACAATTTTTTCAAGGTTAATCTACGCTTTTAATGCTATACCAATCAAATTACCAAGGGGGATACTTTATAGGATTGGACAAAATGATAACAGAATTCATTTGAAACAAACAAAAGATGTAGAATATCATGGGAAATTATGAAAAAAAAAATACAAATGGAGAGGAATAGTCCTTCCAGACTGCAAACTATATTATAAATCAGCACTTGTCAAAACCATCTGGTATTGGTTAAAAAATAGATAAATTAATGGAACAGATTAGACAAGGGAAAAACAGAAAACAGTTGAACTGAATAACTCATGGCTTGATGAAATGGAAAACAGATTACTGAGGAGAAAAAACTCCTTCCTTATACCATATTCCACAATATATTCTAAATGAATATCTGACCTGAATTTTAATGATCATACCATAAAATAATTAGAAGAGAAACAAGGCGCATATATATATACATACATATATGTATATGTATGTATATGTGTGTGTGTTTATGTACCTCTCACAACTATGAGTCAGACATATTCTTTTTTTTTTTTAACATATTCTTAAACCAACAAGTTAGAGGCAATGAAAAAATATAGATAAATACTAAAAGAGTTCTGCATAGACAAAATTAATGCACCTAGGAGAAGGAAAATGGTTGAATGGAAAAAATTGGTATTAAATTTCTCTAAACATTTAGGATCTCTGGTTTTTTAACACTTAAAATATATGTGACTAAAAATAGCCATTCCCAAAGGATATGACCAAACTTCTCAAAAGAACCATTTTGCAAAACAATTTGGAATTAAAATGTCCATACTCTTTTCTTTTTTGGGGGTGGGGGGGGGCTTTTGGAGGGCATTTGGGGTTAAGTAACTTGCCCAAGGTTACACGGTTAGTTTTTTGTGTGGATGTTAAGTGTCTGAGACTGGAACTGAACTCGGGTCCTCCTGACTCTGGGGCCGGCACTTTACTCACTGCGCCACGCCCCCAGTACTCTTTATTTTGAGAGGGGAGGCGAGGCAGTCAAGGTTAAGTGCCCAAGGTCACATAGCTAGTAAGTGTCAAGTGTCTGAGGCTAATTTAAACTCGGGTCTTCCTGACTCCAGGGCTGGTGCTTTATTCACTACCTTTATTCACCACCACCTAGCTGCCCCGTCCTTACTCTTTGAATCTGAGTCTCAGTTACTGGACTTATACCCCTAGGATGTCATCACTAAGAAGAAAGACTCCATCTGCATCAAACTTTTAATAACAGCATTTTTTGTGACAGCAAAGTATTGGAAGCAAAGTAAGATGCCCATCAGTTCAGGAATAGCTAAATAAATTGAGGTACATGCATGTAATATTACTGTGTTATAAGAAAAGGTATATGTGATGAATACAGAGAAGCATGGAAATATCTATATGAACTGATGCAGAATGAATTAAGCAGAGCCAAGAAAACATACACAGTATAATTTAAATGAAATAGATGATAAATGAATGTAACAAGATTATAACGTTCAGGCAAGACTGGAATGGAAAGGTATTTGAACACCTCCAACCCAACCCTTTGTGGAGGTGGGAAGTCCAGAGGACTTTTTTTTTTCCTTTCAAAAAAATTATTATATGGGATGGCTCTCTAAGAGGGGGAATAGGGAGGATACTTGGGATAACTGTGATGATAAAAGAAACAGAAGACATCAGTAAAAACTTTTTTTAAAAAATGATTTATTTTTAGTTTTCAACATTCACTTCCATAAGATTTTGAGTTTTAAATTTTCCCCTCTCCTATGCCCTCCCGAAGACGGTTGCAGTCTGATTTAGGCTCTACTTATACTTCCATATTAAACATTTTCAGATTAGTCATGATGTAAAGAAGAATTAGAACTAATGGGAGGAACCATGAGAAAGAAGAAACAAACAAAACAACAAAAAGAAAAGGAGAGCACATAGTGTGCTTCCATCTGCATTCAGACTCCAGAGTTCTTTCTCTGGATGTGGACAGCATTTTCCATCATGAGTCTTGGAGTTGCGTTAGATCCTTGCATTGCTGGGAAGAGCTAAGTCTATCAAAGTCACTCATTGTACAATATGACTGTTACAGTGTACAGTGTTCTTCTGGTTCTTCTCACTTCACTCAGCATCAATTCATGCAAGTCTTTCCAGATTTTTCTCAAGTCAGCCTGCTCATCATTTCTTACAATATAATAGTATTCCATTACATTCATATATTGCAACTTGTTCAGTCATTCCCCAGTTTATGGGCTTCCCCTCAATTTCCAATTCTTTACCACCACAAAAAAGAACTGCTATAAATATTTTTGTACATGTAGGTCCTTTTCCCTTTTTTATGATCTCTTTAGGATACAGCACTAGAAGTGGTATTTCTGGGTCAACGGTTTATATATATATATATATCTTTATAGACGTTTGGGCATAGTTCCAAATTGCTCTCCAGAATGTTTGATCAGTTTATGACTCCACCAGCAGTCGATTAGTGTTGCAGTTTTCCCACATCTTCTCCCAACATTTATCATTTTCCTTTTTTTGTCATCTTAGGTAATCTTAACATGTGTGATATACCTCAGAGTTGTTTTGATGTGCATCTCTTTAATCAATAGTAATTTAGAGCATTTTTTCATATGAGTATAGCTAGCTTTAATTTCCTCCTCTAAAAACTGCTTGTTCATATTCTTTGACTACTTATCAGTTGGGGAATAACTTGTATTCATATAAATTTGACTCAGTTCTCTATATATTTTAGAAATGAGGCCTTTATCAGAGATACTGGCTGTAAAAATTGTTTCCCAGATTTCTATTTTCCTTCTAATCTTGGTTGTGTTGGCTTTGTTTGTGCAAAACCTTTTCAATTTAATGTAATCAAAATCATCCATTCTGCATTTCATAATATTCTCTGTCTCTTGTTTGGTTCTTCTCCATAAATCTGACGGGTAAACTATTCCTTGCTCTCCTAGTTTGCCTATAGTATCAGTCTTTATATCATGTACCTGTTTTGACTTTATTTTGGTATAGAGTGTAAAATGTTGTTCTGTGCCTAGTTTCTGCCATGCTATTTTCCTCTTTTCTTGGCAGTTTTTGTAAAATAGTGAGTTCTCATCCCAGAAGCTGGACTCTTTGGATTTATCAAATGGTAAATTACTATAGTCATTGGCTGTCCTGTCTTGTGTACCTAACCCATTCCACTGATCCATTACTCTGTTTCTTAGCAAGTACCAAGTAGTTTTGATGATTGCTCCTTTATAATACAATTGAAGATCTAGTATGGCTAGGCCACCTTCCCTTGCATTTTTTTTTCCTCATTAAATCCCTCGATATTCTGGACCTTTTGTTCTTCCAGGTGAATTTTGTTATTGTTTTTTCTAGCTCTAGAAAAATTTTTTTGGTAGTTTGATTGATATGGCACTGAATAAATCATTTAATTTACATAGAATTGTAATTTTTACTCTGTCAGCTCATCCTACACATGAACTACACAGGCTGGCAGAAAGGGTCCATCACAGCCAGCTGGGAGCAGAGCCCAGCCCCACATGAGCCCCTGGTTTTAGCTCTAGGGAAGCCCTACCAGCTGTGTCAGTTTCCAGAATTTTTTCCAGAATTATCAACCCATAAATGCCAAAGACAAAGTGTGGACTCTGTGGGAACAGGGAGTCTGGGAGTGCAGTCCAGCCTCTGCCCCCAGAGGGAAAAGTGGCTGAGGCGCTGCGGCCGCCTCGCATGGCTGCTTCAGAGCTCCTGGTCTGCAGAGTGTAGGGGGACCAAGCAACCATTCAGAGGGTTATCACGCTTGCTTTAACCTGCTTGGATCTGGATTGCTGTCTAGGGTGGAGGTCCTGGGGTGTGTCTCAGTGAGCCAGAGTGTGTGGAGGCTTCAGAGAGGTCAGCCAACTAATAGCTCCAGCAGCTGAGAAAACGCGAGCAATTTGGGACAAAAGTCTTCTCTCTGGAAGCAGAGTTCCACTGTGGCAAAAAGTCAAGTAATTGAGTGGCAACATGAGCAAGCAAAGGAAGCAAAACAAGCACAGCTTTTTGGGGACAAAAAGGATCAAAGCATAGAACAGGAGGAAGACAGTGAAGTCAGAACTTCTACGCCAAATGCTTCCAAGAAAAATATGAACTGGTTACAGGCCATAGAGGATCTTAAGTAGGATTTTGAAAACCAAATAAGAGAAGTGGAGGAAAAATTGGGAAGAGAAATGAGAACAAGGAAAGAAACTTATGAAATGAGAGTCAACAACCTGACTGAAGAAAATAACACCTTAAAAAAAAGACTGACTCAAATGGCAAAAGAGGCCCAAAAAGCCAATGGGTAGAAGAATGCCTTAAAAAGCCAAATTTGCCAGATGGAAAAAGAATCTCAAAAGCTCACTGAAGATAATAATTGCTTCTGAATTAGATTGGAGCAAGTGGAAGCTAGTTACTTTATGAGAAATCAAGTTACTATTAAACAGATCCAAAGAAATGAAAAAATAGGAGGCAATGTGAAATATCTCATTGGAAAAACCACTAACCTGGAAAACAGATCCAGGAGAGATAACTTAAAAATTATTGGACTACCTGAAAGTCATGATCAAAAAGGAACCTAGAAGGGGCAGCTAGGTGGTGCAGTGGATAGAGCACTAGCCCTGGAGTCAGGAGGACCTGAGTTCAAATTTGGCCTCAGAAACTTGACACACTTACTAGCTGTGTGACTTTGGGCAAGTCAGTTAACCCTAATTGCCCTCCAAAAAGCAAAAAAATAAAAAAGATGTTTTAGGGGTGGCCAGGTAGCACAGTGAGTAAGAGCACTGGCTCTAGTGTTGGGATGACCTGGAGATCGAATCCCAGGCTCAGACACTTAGCACCCACCCAGAAACACCTGGCCGTGTAACATTGGGCAAATTACTTAACCTCGATTGCTTTAAAAAAAAAAAAAAAAGAACCTAGAAATCATCCTCCAGGAAGTTCCCAAAGAAAACTGCCCTGATATTTCAGAACCAGAGGGCAAAATAGAGGTTGAAAGAATCCACCAATCACCTCCTGAAAAAGATCCCAAAAAGAAAACTCCTAGGAATATTATAGCCAGGTTCTGGAATTACCAGATTAAGGAGAGAATATTACAAGCAGCCAGGAAGAAACAATTTGAATATTGTGGAAACACAATCAGGATAACCCAGGATCTGGCAGCTTCTACATTGAGGGATCGAAGGGCTTGAAATATGATATTCCGGAGGTCAAAGGAGCTGGGATTAAAACCAAGAGTCACCCACCCAGCAAAACTGAGTATCATGTTTCAGGGGAAAATATGGTCATTTAGTGGAATAGAGGGATTTCAAGCATTCTTGATGAAAAAACCAGAGTTGAATAGAAAATTTGACATTCAGATACGAGAAGCATGAAAAAGTAAACAGGGAAAAGAAATCATAAGGAACTTAACAGAGTTGAACTATTAACATTCCTGTATGGAAAAATGATAATTGTAACTTATGAAACTTCTCAGTATGAGAGTAGTTGAAGAGAATATAAATGTATGTATATATATATATATATATATATGTATACATACATATATGTCTATATAGGTGGATATATGAGTGTATGAATGTGAGTGTGTATATGTATTATATGTACAGGTATACATAGACAGGGCACAGGACCAATTTAATAGGAAGGGATGATACTTAAAAGGGGAAATTAAGAGGTGAGATAGGAATATAATGAGAGGAGATGGATAGAGACAGAATGGGGTAAACTATCTCATAAAGAAGAGGCAAGGGAAAAGGGTTACAATGGAGGGGAAGAATAGGAAGGCAAAAGGGAATGGGTCATCCTTATTCTTGCTGAATTTGACTCGGGGATGGAATGAAATACACACTAAATAGGGTATCTCACCCTACAGGATAGTAGGGGGGATGATGGAGGGGAGGGAAGTTAGAAGCACACACTTTTGAAAAGGGACAGGTTCAAAATAGAGAGTAGAACAAGTTGGGGGCAGGATAGGATGGAGGGAAATATAGTTAGTCTTTCACAATATATCTACTAAGGAAATGTTTTGCATAGCTACACATGTACAACCTATATTGAATTGCCTATCTTCCCAATAAGCGTGGGTGATGAGGGAGGAAGGGAAAGAATCTGAAAGTCAAAGTTTTAAAATCAAATGTTTAAAAAATATATATATAATAATTTTTTTTTTACATGCAACTGGGAAATAAGATATACAGGTACTGGGATATAGAGATCCATCTTGCCCTACTGGAAAGTCAGAGGGGGTATGGGGGCAGATATAGGAGACAGCAGATTGGGGCAGGGGGTATACAGTGGGATCACTGTGTTGGGGTGCTGGGTAGGGAAAAGATAGGGAGAAAATTTGTGACTCAGAATCTTGTGGAGGGGCGGCCAGGTAGCACAGCAAGTAAGAGCACTGGCACCCAGAAACACCTGGCCGTGTAACCTTGAGCAAGTTACTTAACCCCAATTGCTTAGGGGCGGCCAGGTGGCTCAGCGAGTAAGAGCACTGGCTCCAGTGTCGGGATGATCTGGATCAAATCCGGGCTCAGATACTCAGCACCACACCCAGAAATAATAACTGGCCATGTAACCTTGAGCAAGTTACTTAACCCCAATTGCTTAAAAAAAAAAATCTTGTGGAAATAAATGATGTAAACTAAAAATAAACATAAAATTTAATAAAAAAATAAAATAAAGCCATGCTGAAGTGGATTTCCAGATAAGTCTCCCATCCCGCTTCATTCCTCTTGGTTGTTCATATTTGAATTTTGCTATTTCATTAATTAAAAAAAAAAAGTGTGAAACACCAGACAGTACTAGATTTTAGAAGTGGGAACCCACGCAAGGGATCTTCAATGTCTTAGTACTTCCTACCTTTCCAGTGTTCTTGTACCTTACTCCTTCCCTACTGTGAAGTGACACTGGCCTCCTTGGTGTTTGTTTACATATGACACTCCATTTTCTGTCTTCAGACATTTTCACTAACCCCCATGCCTGGAACTCTCTGCTTTCTCATCTTCATTTCTTACTTCCTTGCGTTCTTTAAATAGCCCTAGCCAAAATCCCACTTTCTACAAGGTGTCCTTCCTGATCCCCTTTAATGTTAGTGCCTGCCTTCCTTCTGTGATTATCTCCAATTTATCCTCTACAGATCTTGTCTGTATATTGTTGTGTACTTGTTGTCTCCCCTTTTAGACTTTGCACTTCTTGAGAGTTTGCCTTTTAATGTATACTCAGCACTTAGTACAATACCTGGCATACAGTAGACACTTAATAAATGCTTCCTGACTGTACGGCTGGGCCAGATCTCCTTTTTTTTTTTTTGGAAGGCAATTGGGGTTAAGTGACTTGCCCAGGGTCACACAGCTAGTTTTTGTGTTGTGTCTGAGGTCAGATTTGAACTCAGGTTCTCCTGACTCCAGGGCCAGTGTTCTCTTAACTGTGATGACTGTACTTCTTCCAACTTGTGCTTCCCATCTACTATTTATGCTCTTTTATGAAAGGAGGTGGGGTGAGCCATATAGGAAGAAGAGCTCTTGGCTACAAGGACTTCCACCCATCACTTAACCAATACAACTGTGGTTTTTTCTTTTTTGAACCTTCTGTATAATTTTCATCTTTCTCCAAACCATCAGTTAAATCTAATTCAAGTTGGAAGCTATGACATTGTCCTGCCATTCCTATGTCCCAGTCCTCCACCCTCTTACTCACACACACACACACACACACGTATATGTTTTAATTTCCTTGAAAGATTGATATCATGGAGTATGGTTGATGAAGCACTCTTCCTTCATGTTTGGAGAAAGGTTGGTGACTTCATATAACAATATTGCGTGCCCAGCTTTTTGAATAATTCCATCTGTTACTTTTGCTTAATTTTTTTTTTCTTTTTAAGAATGGAATAATTCTTTTATTAGGGCATAGTGTGTCTGTGGTATAAAAAACAAAAACAACAGTAATTTTTTTTTTAAAAAGGTTGACCATATCTTATCCTTCCTATCTCCCAGACACTTGGTACACTGTAGGAATTAACATGGTGTGAAATGAGTGGAAGATTTAGATTTTAATTCCAACCCTGCCACTTAGTAGCTGTGTGAGCTGTATTATTACTTACTCCAGTAACCTCATTTGAAAAATGAAGGTAATAATACCTGTACTTTCTGATTCGTGAGGTTGATATGATCAAGTGAAGTAATGTATAGAAAATGAATTCTGGCAATTTTTAAAATTTTTTTTTAATTCTGGCAATTTTAAAGCATTATATAAATGTAAACATTTTTAAGTTTTGCTGAGTTAGTAGTTGTTTAGATGAAAGAGCAGAAAAACTGCTTTTGAATGTGTATATATGTATTTTATTTTTACTTGTGAAAGAGTGCCTATACCAATCGAAACTTGGGGCTTCTAATGTAACCTCAGCTTTCATTGTAATAACATATAAAGTTGTAAGGTTATAACAAACAGTAGTAATATTTGTAAGGTAATAAATGCTGTAGCTGTTTTGTTTGTTGTAAAGAAATGGGTATCTTTATCTACATTTTCTACTGGAGAAACTACAAGCAATAGGAAATCAAAATTGCCTTATTTTCTTGGATCATGATAGTATATTTATTTACTTAGGTGAAAAGAAGTTTTCACTTTTAGTTCAAATGGTGTCATAGATCCAAAATAAAGGACATCATAGAGTCTGAGTATAAGAACCATTATTACCTTGAATTCTTCATGGAGTAGAAACTAGGTGATTTTATCATATCGAGCTATCAGTTTCCTCAGAAATCTTGAACACTGATTATTTCTTTTCTTTTCTTTTTGCTTTTTGGAGGGGCAGTTGGGGTTAAGTAACTTGCCCAAGATCACATGGCCAGTAAGTGTTAAGTGTCTAAGGTCAGATTTGAACTTAGGTCCTCCTGACTCCAGGGCCGGTGTTCTATTCACTGCGCCACCTAGCTGCCCCCCCCCGAAGACTGATTATTTCAATATTTTTTGTAATAATAAAAATGGAAAAGAATCAGTGTGTGTAACAGACCATTTCACATACAAGACCTCTTGATTTTTATATTGCTTTCTATAGAATTTCTTTACTTAGATTTCTGAATCAGCCAAAATTAAGCAGTCAGATTCTTTGGAAGAAAAAAAAGGCAACTAGAAAACAAAATTTGAAATATTAAGCAATAGTATACTTAATTGGTTACAAAACAGAGAAGTTCATATCTCTTCCCCATAAACTTAAACATTTATGGTGTTGGATTTTATACAGGATGTCCCATAAATCACAGTGCTGTTTTAAACTACTAAAGCTTTGTAAGTTACTAAAGCTTAAAACTGCACCGAGATTTTCGTGGTACCCCTGTATATCACATCAATAGCACAATCCTTGTCATCCCAACGACCTCTTTTTGTCCTATAGCACTTCTTTTTTGACATGTTTCTAAAGTACCTTTTTGTAGCATATTCCAAATTACATAAATGGACAAGAAATATAAAGGAAGTTTTTTGAAAGGGAAAAAGAAAAGGGTGATTCTTCTCATAACAACTGTTTGTTGTCTGGTACTAATTCATCCACTGTTAATTTTGTTAGTGTTGCAGCTGTCAAGCAATTGTTGGGCCAGATTGTGAGCATAGCTACAGGGCCCTTCTGTTTGTTTTTCACTATTCTGGATATTAAGACCACAGACTTTTGACTTATGTGGAGACTTTATGACTTACCAGATTTTCCATAATAAAAGAATACATGGTTTTTTTTATTACACTTGATTGACTTTAACTCTGTATGAAGGACAGTTAGAGTTGTCATTCAGTCATTAAGCATTTATTAAGTGCCTACTATATTCCAGGCACTGTGCTAAGTGCTACCAGGGGTGGGAAACCTGCAATCTTGAGGCCACATGTTGCCTTCTAGGTCCTTGGGTGCAGCCTTTTGACTGAGTCCAAGTTTTATAGGACAGATACTTTAATTATGGTTTACAGGTGAAGAAACTGAGGCCCACATAGGTTAAATGAATTGCTAGATGAAATCACACAGCTAACGAGTGTCAAAGCTGGGTTTCACTCTCAGGTCCTGTGACTCCAGATTTACCAGGCTTTCTACTTTATGGTACTATCAATTAATGGCCATTAACATTTTTTTCAAATGTTGTAGTAACTCATTTTCCTAAAAACGTGTTCAGGGGTAGCTAGGTGGTACAGTAAATAGAGCCCTGGCCCTGGAGTCAGGAGGACCTGAGTTCAAATCTGGCCTCAGACACTCGACACATTTGCTAGCTGTGTGATCTTGGGCAAGTCACTTAATCCCAATTGCTTTTCCTTTCCCCTTCTGCCCCCCCAAAAAATGTTCAACATACATTCAAGTATAAATACATATCACATATATGTTATTTCTGGCGGTGAAGTTTGTTAAAGACTTTTATGGTTCCAAGCTTTTGTTCTTGAAGCCTCTTAATTGTGTTACTGGAACTTTATAGGGGTTTGAATAGGCTAAGCAGTTTGAAGTAGATAAGTATCTCTATTTTTAGTGTCTAGTGAGTAGAGATATATTAACTTGAAGAACATTATGAGTAAAACCTAAAGATTGATGTTGACTTAGAAGGAAAATATATGTATAAATATTTATTTAGGACCTAAGTCATGCAAAGCATTAAATGAGGCAGTATGAAGGTTTAAAAAAAAACATTCATTAAAACCACAGGAGTGGCAGAAGAACCCAAAGTAAGACTTAAGTCTTGTTCTGTGGAGAACTGGTACATAAAAGAAGGAAATTTTAGTGATTTTTGAAGGAAAAATATAAGTAAAATTGTAGATTTAATCCCACAATATTACTAACCTATAGAAAATAAAAAACAGAAGAGAGAGAACTTAATATAACTCATCTACAAGGGAAGGGTCTAATCTAAGAAGGGTAAATTCTTAAGCTATAACAATAACAATTATATCATTTAAATCAGGTTATGGAAGAAAAGATAAGGAAGCACCTATCCATTTATAGTTAAAGTTATAGCATAACCCAATGTGTGGTAAGGTAGTCGTATATCATCATACTTTTTAGTTGCTTCTTTATCTCATTAGTGTAGGCTTTCTCTCTGATTATACAAATCATAACTCATCAATACCTTATTTGCTATCTGTGCCCATATTTTTCCATAAATTTTTCATAGAAAATCTCTCCAGTTTGCTTTCTGCAGTCTTATCCCATAGATCCCAGTGCAACATTTGGACTTTCTGTTTGTTATACCTCAGCATAGCTCATGAACAGCACATCTCCTTTTCTAATAGCACATGTCTTGGATGATCCTTAAGCCACATCTTACTTATAAGTTATTGGAAATATACTGCCGTTAGCTTAGTCACACCATGTATCCCTTCAGTGTTCTTCATTTCATCTATAATTTTGATTACTCAGAGCCTCATAGGGTTATGGGTGAAGAGCTGGAAGGGTCATCAGATCATTCCAACTCTCATTTTACAGATGAGGTAACTGAGGCACAGAAAAGTTAAGTGATTTTCCCAAAATCACACAGCTAGTAAATGCCTGAGACAGGGTTTCAACCCACATTTTCCTGCTTCCGGTTCTGTTGCCATATCCATTATGCTATACTCTGTTATGATAATCATATGTTCCATTATACAGAATTATATATTAGATGTGACATTATTTGGAGCCATATAGTACTACTAGGAGAGTATTGGAGTTAAATTGATGGTGTTTTGTGTTAAGGAGCATCTTGAGATAGTTGACATTCCTATATTGGAATTCTGTGTTATTCCTGTCATATCAATCTAAAAATATTAAGAGCTTACTATGTGCCAGGGAAATATAAAAAATGAAACAGACTTGCAAGGGTCTCATATTCTAATGGGTAAGACAACTAATACATATAACATAAAACAAATAAATACAAACATATACAAAGCAGTTTGGGAGAGAAGGCCTTAGCAGTTGGGGAGATCAGGAAGATTTCATGCAGCAGACAGTGCTTAATCTGCATCCTAAAGGAAGAGAGGGGCTTTATAAAGGGGAGGTAAGGAGGCATTACATTATAGGCCTATGGGATGGCCAACTCAAAGATAGACTTGGAAGATAAGAGTATTCCTATATGAGCAATAGAAGTTCAGTTTGGCTAGATCAAAGAATGCAAGAAAGTAAATAATGTCCAATTAGTGTAGAAAAATAGGTTGGGGCCAGTTTGTATAATGGATTTGAAACCTAAACAGAGCAGCATCTTTATTCCAGAGGCAATAGGAATCCACCAGAGTTTATTGCATAAGAGAGAAATATAGTCAGATCTATCTTTGAGGAAAAGTACTTGTGGCAAGAGTATTGTGGGATGAAATGAAAGGGTAAGAGACTTGAGGCAGGGACACCAAATAAAAGTCCATTGTGAAAAACATAGTAATCATAACTGTGAAATGAATGGGATGAAATCTGTAAAACAGAAATGGATAGCAGAGTGGATCAAAAACCAGAATCCTACGATATGTGTGTACAAGAGACATACTTGAAGCAAAGACACACACAAAGTAAAGGTAAGGTACTGGAGCAGAATCTGTTATACTTAAACAGAAGTAAAAAAAAAAAGCAAGGGGTATCAATTCTGATCTCAGACAAAGCAAAAATAACAATAGACCTATTTAAAAGAGATAAGGAAGGAACCTACATCATTTTTAAAAATGGTTTATTTATTTACTTTTAATTTACAGCATTCAGTTCCATAAACTTTTGAATTATAAATTTTCTTCTCTCTCCTCACCCATGGCAGCATGCAATCCAGTAGAGGTTCTACAATACCTTAACATTAAACATTAGTCAAGTTGTAATGAAGGATTATAACCAATGGAATGAACAATGAGAAAGAAGGAACAAAATAAAACAAAAAAGAGAGAGAAAGCAAACAGTTTGCTTCAGTCTGCATTCAGACTCCATAATTCTTTCTCTGGATGTAGATAGTCATTTCCATGGTGAGTCTTTTGAAGTTGTCCCATAGCCTTGTATTGCTGAGAGGAGTCTGGTCTGTCAAAGTTAGTCATCACAGATATGATGTGTTTGTAATTGTGTACAATGTTCTGATTCTGCTCCTATCACTCAGCGTCAGTTAATATAAATCTCTCCAGATTATTATAAAGTCTGGTCTGCTCCTCATTTCTTATAGCACAATAGTATTCCATTACATTCATATACCACTTGTTTAGCCATTCCTCAATTGATGGGCATCCCCTTGATTTCCACTTCTTTGCCACCACAAAAAGAGCTGTGAAACTACTTCTGTTAAAAGGTACCATAAACAGTAAAGTAATATCAATACAAAACTTTTATGCACCAAGTGATACAGCATCTAAATTCTTAAAAGAGAAGTTGAGTGAGTTACAGGTTCATGATCAAACAAGAGATAGAGTTTTAGGAAATGTAAAATAGATAGTCTTGATTACATTAAATTAAAACACTTATGCACCAAAAAAACAACAACAAAAAAGAGTCTGACCAAGATTAGAAGGAAAGCAGAAAGCTGAGAAACTATCTTTATAGCAAGTGTCTGTAATAAAGGCCTCATTTCTCACATAGAGAACTGAGTCAAATTTATAAGAATGCAAGCCTTTTCCCAGTTGATAAATGGTCAAAGCATATGAATAGGCAGTTTTCAGATAAAGAAATCAAAGCTATCTATAGACATATGAAGGTGCTCTAACTTACTTTTGATTAGAGAAATGCAAATGAAAACAACTCTGAGGCACTACCTCACACCTATCAGATTGACTAATTTGACAAAAAAAGGAAAATGATAAATGTTGGAGAGGATGTGGGAAAATTGGGACACTGATGCACTGTTGGTAGAGTTGTGAATTGATCCAGCCATTCTGGAGAGCAATTTGGAACTGTGCCCAAACTGTATAATCTTTGATCCAACAGTACCACTAGTAGGTCTATATCCAAAAAAGATCATTAAAAATGTGCAAAACATGTGCAAAAATATTTATAGCAGCCCTTGTCATGGTGGCAAAGTATTGGAAATTGAGATGTTCATCAGTTGGGGAATGGCTGAACAAGCTGTGGCATATGAATGTAATGGAATACTATTGTGCAATAAGAAATGATGAACAGGTAGATTTTAGAAAATCCTGAAAAGATTTGTACAAGCTGGTGCAAAGTGAAATGAACAGAACCGGGAAAACTTTGTTTTCAGTATCAACAACATTGTATGATGATGAGTTATGAATGACTTACCTCTTCTTAGCAACACAATAATTCAAGACAATTATATAAGACCCATGATAGAAAATGCTATCTACATCCAGATAAAGAACTGATGGGCTCTGAATGTAGATCAAAACATAGTTTTTTCATTTACTTTATTCTTTTTCATAGTGTTTTTTTCCTTTTGATCTGTTTCTTCTTTCACAACTGTGACTTATATGGAAATGTGTTTTACATGATAGCACATGTATATATAACCTATATCAAATTGCCTACTATTTTAGGAAGAGGGGAGGGAAGCGAAGGAGGGAGAAAAATTTAGGAACTTGAAATCTTATAAAAATGAGTGCTAAAAATTGTCTTGATGCGTAATTGGGGGGAAAATTAAATACTATTAGAAGTCCATTGCAATAATCTAGACAAGAGTTGATAAGAGCCTGAACTAAGAGAGTAGCTGTATGGGTGGAAGAATAGGTCAATAGATGTGAAGGTAGAAATATGAAGGATTTGATAACTGATTCAGTATCAGGGTGATGCAGATATTATGAAGCTGGGAGAATGGAAGGATGGAGATATCTTCAACAGAAATAGGAAGGTCTGGAAACAGTGGATTTGGGGGAAATGGTGAGTTTTAAATATATTGGGTTTAAGATGTCTCCAGCAAATCTAGTTTGAAATGGCAGCTGGTAGTATAGGACAGAATCCCATGGGAGAGACAAATCCTGATGATAAAATATCATAGAAATGATAATTAAATCCATGGGAGCTGATGAAGTTGCCAATAGAGTGTATGGAAGGAGGAAAGAAGAGGGACTAAGAACCTTGGGGAAAACCCATAGTTAGAAGGTAAAGTATAGATCATCAACCACCAAAAGGTAACTGAAAAGAAGTGGTCAAACAAGTATGAGAAGCACTGGAAAGAGTAGTGTTACAAAAAGGCAAGAGAGAATGTCCAAGAAGAGAGGTTTGGCCCCCAGTGTCATATAGGTAAGAAGGATGAAAACTGAGAAAAGATAATCAAATTGGGCTATTAAAAGGTAAAAGGTTTGTAAATGGGGAGGACAGTTTCAGTTGAGTGATGAGATTAGAAGCCAGATTCCAAAAGGTTGAGGAGTGATGGCAGAGGAAGTGGAAGCAGAAAGTGTAAACAGCTTCTTCAAGGTCTTGACTGAGAAAGGAATGAGAGCCCTATAGGATACTAGCTTAAGCAGATGGTTGGTTCTATGGAAGGCTTTTCTTGGTGTTGTTAGGTGGAGGGGACTAGAACATTTTTGAGGACATTAGGGAGGGAGAGGTTGAAGATTTGAGAGAGGTAAGAGACGTGATTAAAGGTGAAATCTGCTGGAGAAGATGGGAGGAGGTAAATTCAAGTGTACATATAAGGAGGTTGACCTTCACAAAGACAAGGGACTCCTCTTTGACAAAGGTTTATTCTGCATTAAAATGGATAGTATAAGACTTAGAAACTGGGAAATGCACACACAAAAAAACTTTTAGCTTCAAATGTCAAAAGGTTGAGGAGGAAGAATTGAGCCGCTTAAGTTCTATAGAATGCCAAAAGTTTGTTTTACTGTCTTAGAAATACCATTATAAATTAAATCCATGCACTTTTTACTATATCTAAAGTTATTGCTACAGCTGTTGAACTGAACAAATCTTGAACAAACTTAATTCAGTGAGCCATGCTATGTATGTATTAGACCCTGTGCAGAGTGCTAGGCAAAAGGCAAAAATGAAACACTCCCTGTGTTCTACTAGGGGAGAACAACATTTATGCAGAGAAGTAAATGCAGGTATATACAGAATTATTTTGGGGGGGTGTGGTATTAGCTACTGATTGAGGTTGCTAACAAGAAAAAGGGAAGAATCGATTCAGGTGGTATTTCTTTTAACAAAAATTTTATGAAGGAAACAAAGGATATTAAAAGGCAACAGTGAGGTACAAGGCATTAGAGCTGTAGCAGAGGCATGGAAATTGTAGGTGGAATGTTGAATGGAGTGTGGTATGAGAAATAGCAAGGAGACCAGTTTGATGAATTGTAGATTGCCTGAGGGGGAGTAATTACTAGGAAGGTGTTTGAAAGATCTGTGGGAGACTAGTTGTAAAGGTCTTTAAAAGGTAAACAGTACATTTGAAGTGGGGAATTTACATTGTCAAACCACTTTAGAAACATAACCTTGACAGCTGTGTAGAAGGTGGATTAGAGTAGAGAAAGATTTGAGGGAGACCAAGTAGGAGGCCATAGCTATAATCTATTTGAGAGATGATAAAGAATGAAGGTAATTACTATGTAAATACAGAGAATATGAAGGTTTTGTGGAGATAGAATATTTGACAACTGATAAAAATATTTACTATGTAGGTGAAGGAGAGTGAAAATTGGAGCGTGATAGTGTGGTTGCAAATTTGGGCAACTAGAAGGATTGTGGTGCCCTCAACAGAAATAAGGAAAATAAGGGTTCTAGGTTTGAGGGCAGAAATCAGCTTTGCACTTGTTGAATTTTAGACACCTACAAGACATTCAGTCTGAAATATTTAATAAGCATTTAGAGAAGTACAACTAGAGTTCAGAAGAAAGACTAGAGTTGGAAATGAAGATTTGAAGGTCATCTGCATAGGTTCAGTTATTTAAGTGCCTGCTTTTTTTTTTTTCTTTTCTTTTGCTTTTTGGAGGGCAGTTGGGTTTAAGTAACTTGACCAAGGTCACATGGCTAGGTTTTTTGTTTGTTAAGTGTCTAAGGCCGGATCCGAACTCAGGTTCTCCAGACTCCAAGGCCAGCACTCTACTCACTGCTCCACCTAGCCGCCCCTAAGTGCCTGCTTTTTTGCCAGGCATTAAGATAGATGCTAGAGATATAAAGGACAAAAAAAATGAAACCATTTCTATTCTCAATGATTTTACATTCTATTAGGGAAGACTATGTACATATGTGAGTACTTACAGAATAAATTCAAGGTAATTAAAGAGGGAGGACACTAATAATTGGCTTCAAGAAAAGTTTCATATAGAAGGCGGTGTTTGAGTTGCATTTTGGAGGAAGAAAGGGAGTCCATGAGGCAGAAATGAGAAGTGATTGAATTCCAGACATGGGGGAAGCCCAGAGAGAAAGACTGGAGATAAATTATCTGAGGAACAGAGAGAAGGCTAGTTTGGCTAGATTGCAGAGAGCAAAAAGAATTTGTCCAGTGAAGCTAGAAAGAGGTTGGGGCCAAGTTATATAAGACTTAAAAACTGAAACAGAAGAATTCCTATTTTATCCTAAACTTGAAAGAAAGTCATTGGAATTGATTGAGTAGAGGAAAATCCTGGTCAGATCTTTACTTAAGGAAAAACAATTATAATCAATAAGCATTTATTAAGTTCTGTGTTTCAGGCATCGTACTAAGTGCTGGGGATACAAAAAAGGGCAAAAAAAGTTCCTTACTTTTTAGGTGGATGAGAGAAGATTATCTTAGAAGAAATGGTACTAGAGACTGGAGGGACCTGGAAAGGCCTGCTCTGAGGAGGTGGCATTAGAATTGAATCTTGAAGCAGAAGTGAAGAGTGAGAACATTACAGACTTGGAGGAGAGCAAGTACAAAGGCATGGAGACAGAACATAGTTTCATATGTGAAGAAAAAAGCAAAGTAGGCCAGGATTATCAGAGCACAGAGTGAATGGAAAGGAGAAAAGTCTTAAGAATATTAAAAATGTAGGAAGGGGCCAGGTTGTGAAGCAATTTAATGTCAAGCAAATCAGCATATCCTGAAGGAAATCGGGAATCATTGGTATTTAATTAGTAGGTGGTATGACATGATCAGAACTGTGTCGTAGGAAAATCACTTTGGCAGCTGTTTGGGTAGATAGATTAGGAGTAGGAAGAGACTTGAGATAGGCAGACCAGTTAGAAGACTGATACACAGTAGTGGAGATGATAAAGACCTGATCTACAGTAGTTGCTACAAAAGTGGAGAGAAGGGAATACACACAAGAGATGTTGCAAAAGTAGAAATGCTACTTTCTAAACAAAACAAAACTACTTTGTCTACATGATTATCTTAATAGTTTCTAAAGTAAAGTTTAGTCACATATAAAATGCTACATAAATGTGTTAGAACTTTTTTTAAAAATGTGACTTTCCACATACTTTGAGAAATTCTCATACAGTACCAAAGCACTGTTACAAAAAAAATTGAGGGCCACTCTCTCATTTATAAAAGTAATCCTAGTGAGCTTTCATTCTTCTTTTTTTTTTTAAGCAATCAGGGTTAAGTAACTTGCTCAAGGTTACACGGCCAGTTATTTCTGGGTGTGGTGCTGAGTATCTGAGCCTGGATTCGATCCCCAGGTCATCCGGACACTGGAGCTGGTGCTCTTACTCACTATGTTACCTGGCCACCCCTGAGCTTTCATTCTTAATTACATTCTCCCCACTCTTTCCCCATCTCTCATCCCCCCCCCAAAAAAAAACACAACTCTTTAGTTTTATTTGGAAAGCAAAACAATATTTATGAGGAAAAAATAAGAGTTATAAAAATAAAGAAAAATTAGATCACATTAATCATACAAATCTGACAGCTAAAAGATGTGCTTGTCTTATCTAAAATGTGCTTCTGGCAAAAGTGGAGGACTCTAAGATGGTAAGTTGTGTTGACCATTCACAGATGTGATGACATATGGAAGCTAGTCCCAATGTACAGAAACCTGTTGTATGGTGCCAGTATGAGAGCAGGTTGAATTTTGTAATGGCCACAAGAAGATAACAGCTAAAAGAATTTGTTCAAATCATGATATAAAATGATATTCTACTTGCTTGGATTTCCTTTTTTTTATATCACCATTCATTTTTATCTCACCTTAATTTCTAAAGAAAGAATAAAACAAGAAAGCAGAAAAAGCAGTGCAGCAAAACCATATAAAACATCAGCCAAGTCTGATATGTTCCATTCCTTTAGTCCTCCCCTTGATTCTCTGGGTCATTATAATTACAGTATTATATATAATTACAGTGGTGGCTAGGTGGCACAGTAAATAGAGCGCTGGCCCTAGAGTCAGGAGGACCTGAGTTCAAATCTGGCTTCAGACACTTAACACAAAACTAGCCGTGTGACTGTGGGCTAGTCACAACCCCAATTGCCCTATCTTCCCCCCTCCAAAAAAGCAAAAAAAAATTTAAAGTATTCAGTTTGTTGTTGTTATCTTCTCTTTTCTATTTACAATGGTTTAGTCCATCAACAGGCATTTTTAAAGTACTGACTATGTGCTAAGCCCTAAGAATACAAAGAAAGACAGAAAACAGTCCCTGCTCTCAAGGGTCCCTGCTGTCTAATGAGGGAAACAACATACAAATGGATTATGTAGAAACGATACATAAATTGAAGATAATCTCAAAGGGAGGACACTAAGATTAAGGAGAATTGGAAATGGCTTTTAGAAGAAGGTACAATTATAGCTGAGCCCTGAAGGCAGCCACAATGTAAGGATGAAGAGAGTTCAAAGTCTGGGAAACAGCCAGTGAAAATGTCTAGAGTCAGGAGATGGGGTGTCATATGCAAGGAACAGCAAGGAGGCCAATGTCACTAGATCATAGAGTACATGGAAGTGAGTTAGGGATTGAGAAGACTGGTAGGTTAGGAAGGGCTTTATAAGCCAAACAGAGGATTTTATATTTAATCCTGGAGGCAAGAAGAAGCCAGTGGAGTTTATTAAATGGTATGACATAGTTAGACATAAGGTAGATCATTTTGACAACTGAGTGGAGAGAGACTTGACATAGGAAGAACAGGGAGCAGCCTGCTGCAATAGATCAGGTATCCTGCACCAAGGGTGGTGGTCAGAGGAGAGAATGGGGCATACACAACAGATACTGTTAGAAAGAAACAATGTGACATGGCATTTGGTTGGGGGAGGAGAGAATTAAAAAAGAATGAGTTGAGCATAATATCTAGGTTGAGAGCCTGCATGACTGGGAGGATGACAATACCTTTGACACTGTATATAGTCGCTGTACATATTTTCTAACAAGGCAGTAATATCCCATTATATGTATGTACCACAATTTATTTGATCATTCATGACTTAATGAGTTTCTACTTTGTTTCTAATTCTTTACTACTACAAAGTGTTACTATGAAGATCTTGACATATATGGGACCTTTTCTGTTTGTTTACCTCCTTGGAGTATATTTGGAGTGGAATCTTTAATCACAGTATATACATTTTATAGTCACTTTTTAAGAATAATTCTAAATTGCTTTCCAGAATGGCTAGACCATTTCACAACTTAACCAGTATTGCTGGTTAACCAGTTTATGTCTGTCTGTCTTTAACCTTTAAAACCTTTTGTCTTTTCCAGTATGCTAGGTTTGAGGTAAAACCTGGGTTTCGATTAAATAGAAAATCACCTCACTATTTGAACTAGATCCACTACAGATTTATGTTATATAACCTCAGTTGGGCCCTCACTGTTGCTAGGCAATCCCACTTTATCTTCCTTATCAACTCACTCTCCTGCTCTCTACAACCACTCTTCCAAACCTTTTCATCCCTCCTCAAATCTACCATGATTCCCCTTCTGCCCCCACTCTCTTGGCTAAGAATCTTGACTCATATTTTACAGAAAAACTGAGACTATTCATCATGAACTCCCTCTTCTCCCCTTTTCCTCATCTTCTGCTATCCAGGTGCCTTCTGCCACTTCACCCGTCTCACATAATGAAGTAGCCTTACTCCTCACCAAGACTAACCTTTCTGTTTGTTCAAGTGATCCTGTTCCATCCCATCTCTTCCAACAAATTGCCCCCTCTGTCATCTCCACTTTTTCACTTATTTTCAATATTTCTCTCTACTGGCTCATTTCCTACTACCTACACACATGTTCATGTCTTTCCTATCCTGAAAAAAAAAAAAAAACAACCCTCGCTTGACTCCTAACCATGCTGTCATCTTGTATCTCTTCTGCATTTTGTAGCTAAACTTCTCAGAAAGGTTGTGTACAGTAGGTACTCCCACCTTCTCTCCTCCCACTCTCTTAACCCCTTACAATCTGACTTCCAACCTTACCATTCCACTGAATCTTCTTTCTCCAAAGTTACCAATGATCTCTTAGTTGCCAGATCCAGTGGCCTTCTCTCAGTTCTCATTCTCCTTGACCTCTGCAGCCTTTGGCCCTCTCTCTGTCTCTCTGTCTCTGTCTCTGTCTCTCTCTGTCTCTCTGTCTCTGTCTCTCTCTGTTTTTCTCTCTCTCTGTCTCTGTCTCTCTCTGTCTCTGTCTCTCTCTGTCTCTGTCTCTCTCTCTCTCTCTCTCTCTCTCTGTCTCTCTCTCTCTCTC
>NW_027187391.1:56008019-56011302 GCF_028583685.1 Petaurus breviceps papuanus
TCTCTCTCTCTGTCTCTCTCTCTCTCTCTCTCTCTCTCTCTCTCTCTCTCTCACAGGCAGCACATGTTTCTAATTATCCTCCTACCTGTCTATTTCTGACTGTTCCTCTTTCTCCTTTGCTGGATCATCCTGGTGATCACACCATCTAACTGTAGGTGTCTCACAGAGTTCTGTCCTAGATTCTCTTTTCTTCTCCCTCTATACTACTTCACTTAGTGATCTCATAAGCTCTCATGGGTTTCATGATTCTCTACCCTGATGATTTCCAAATCTTCCTTTCCTATTTCAGTCTATCTGCTAAACTCCATCTCACATATTCAGATGTCTTTCAGACATTTCAAACTGGATTGTCCAATAGACACCTTAAATTCTATATATGTCCAAAATGGAACTCATTTTCTTTCCCTTAAACCCTCCCTTTCTCCCACCTTCCCTATTACTTTAGAGGGCAACACCATCCAGTCCCTCAGGCTTACAACCTAGGAGTCAGCCTTGATTCCTCACTGTTATACCCCAGCCACCATATCAAAGCTGTTTCCAAGGCCTTTTGATTTCACTTTTACAGTATCTCATACATTCCACTCTCTCCTCTGGCACTGCCACCACTCTGGTACAGGCTCTCATCAACTCACATCTAAATTACTTCAATAACCTGCTATTGGGATCTGTTTGCCTCAACTCTCTCCCCACCCCAATCCATTCTCCATTTGACCACTAAAGTAATTTTCCTAAAAAGCAGGTACACACACACACACACACACACACACACACACACACACACACACACCCTCAACCCATATCTCACTCAGTAAACTCCAGTGGTTTCCTGTTGCCTCCAGAGGCAAATACAAAACACTATGTTTAGTATTCATAGCCCCCTCCTATCTTTCCAATTTTCATACCCCTTACTCTTCAATACTGTGACTGGCCTCCTGGCTATTCCATAAACAAGATTCTCTCCATCTCTAAGCTCCATGCATTCTCTTTGGCTGTCTCTCATACCTGGAATATTCTCCTTCCTACACTTTTAATTACTGATCTCCCTGATTTTAAGTTCCAACTAAAATCCCACCTTCTATAGAAGTCTTCCGCAGTACCTTTCCTCCATTATTACCTAGTCTGTCTGTAGCTTGCTTAGTATACATTTGTATGCATGTTGGCTTCCCTATTAGAGTGTAAGCTCCTTGAGGGAAGAGACTGTCTTTTGCCTCTTTTTGTATCCCTGACACTTAGCATAGTGCCAGGCATTTGTAATGGTAGTGAGAATTTGAAGATCTTCCCTGCCCCTTAATAGGCTGAATCTAATCACATGTAGCCTGTGGTGGGAGGAGTTTGCTGAATGAGTGGAGCAGAGCCCAGAGGAAGCTGGGAGTCAGAGCAATTAGAGTGGAGGGAGGAGAGGACACAGGCAAGGAGACAACTAGGATTTGTAAGTGTTTGTGTGAAGGCCCACAAAAGGAGAAAGCTTTGGGATAGTGTTGTTTCCTGCAGTCATAAGGTGTATTAACTTCTTTGTTGCTATGATGGGTTTGATTTTCTGGTGTTGGGATTCAGCTTTATGGTATCTGAATAAATATTTTGCTTCTGTCTTCTATATGGAGGGTCTGTTATATTTTGTGATTCAGAACTATGCCGGCATATTCATAGTCGCTATTGGTGCTGTGAATATTGCTTTGGCCATACAGCATTATATAGTACACAATAAATAAATATTTGATTAACTAATTGTCTGCCTCCATTAAAATGTAAGGTCCTTGAGGACAGGGACTTTCTTCTTTTTGCTTACATTTGTATTCCCAGCATTTAGAGCAATGCTTGGCACATAATAAGTGCTTGTTTACTACTTAGTTTTTAAATCTAAAAAATAGAAACCTTTAGAATTAGCTTCTTAAGGGGCAGCTAGGTGGCACAGTGGATAGATTACTGGCCCTGGAGTCAGGAGGACTGAATTCAAATCCAGCCTCAGACTCTTGATGCTTACTACCTTTGTGACCTAGGGCAAGTCACTTAACCCTGATTTCATTCCGCCCCCCCAAAAAAAGAATTAGCTTCTTAAAACACACAGCTGTGCCTATATTTCAGGTTCTAGAACTAGATAATCCTTTTTAAGTCTAGATGGGCAAATAATTCCAGGTATGGTATCAAGAATTTTCAAGTACTTATGCCAATTCTTCATTATTGCAACTGTGTTCAGAATGTCTGTGGCTTTAATTCCTGAATTGTCTTGGGATACAATTAACTTTTTACATGTTAACAGTGAAGCCTCTTAAAAATACTGTCTTCTGAAGAAGTCCATGCTTGCAGACAGCTTTTTAGGTCTTTTCAGTAACTTCAGTAAGCTAAAGTACCTTTCTAGACAAATAATGTTATAGGCAGGTCATCGTGTGCAAGAGATAATATGGAAACTGTTTCTATTCAGCAAAAATCTGTAAAGACCTATTGTTAACACTATACTAGGTGCTGGACAAGAAAGCTTAAATAAAGTACTGTCTTTGCCCTTTTGGAGTCTATAGTAAGCACATAATCATAGTTTTCTCTAGGTACTATAAAATTGAACATTGTCAATTTTTTGTTAATATGCCCTAATAGTTTCTTACTTATTGTAATATTCATATGTCCTACATCTACTTTTATGTGACACCAGGGAAAAGTTTGAGTCAGTATAAGAAAATTGTTGTATTTCTTGAAGTCTTTATTTTATGGTATTGTTATTTTCAAGTGTTTTTATATAATACTCACAAAGTTCAGTATATCATTGTTCTTTCTCTTACCCTCTTTTTCTTTTTTAAATAACAGGGCTCCACGATTTAAAGGTTTCCAACAGCAGGACAGTCAGGAACTTCTCCACTATTTATTGGATGCAGTGAGGATAGAAGAAACAAAGGTGAAGTTTCTTGTGGTTTTTATCAATATACCTATTTTCCATAATGTAGACAATGACCTGCAGAGATACAGTATCACTATAGCATTTAAGAAGAGCTCAAGTCGGGGCAGCCAGGTAGCACAGCGAGTAAGAGCACCAGCTCAAGTGTCGGGATCGAATCCCGGCCTCAGACACTTAGCACCCACCCAGAAACACCTGGCCGTGTAACCTTGAGCAAGTTACTTAACCCCAATTGCTTAGGGGTGGCCAGGTGGCTCAGCAAGTAAGAGCACCGGCTCCGGTGTTGGGATGACCTGGGGATCAAATCTGGGCTCAGATACTCAGCACCACACCCAGAAATAATTGGCCATGTAACCTTGAGCAAATTACTTAACCCTGATTGCTTAAAAAAAAAAAAAA
>NW_027187391.1:56011402-56151066 GCF_028583685.1 Petaurus breviceps papuanus
TATGTAACCTTGAGCAAATTACTTAACCCTGATTGCTTAAAAAAAAAAAAAAAGAACTCAAGTTTATAAATTGTTCTTTTAATTTCCTTTGTCAAGATCATTTTTCTGCCACTCTACCACAGCTATATAACTTTAGCTATTAGCAGTCTGTTGATTTCTTATAGCTTTGATATTAAAAGAACTTACATTTCTTTTTTTTTTTAATTTGTTCATATAGAATGAAATTTTTGCAAAATAATCATAAGAATTAATACTCTTGGGGCAGCTAGGTGACGCAGTGAATAAAGCCCTGGCCCTGGAATCAGAAGGACCTGAGTTCAAATGCACCCTCAGACACTTAACACAAAACTAGCCACGTGACCTTAGGCAAGTCACTTAACCCCAGTTGTCCTCCAAAAAGCCAAAAAAAAAAAAATTATACTCTTTTTAAGTTAAAAAGTAACATGCTTCAAAGTAGCCATATCCTTCAAAGAAAAAAAAAATCAGTATACTTTAGCCTTACCCCTTCCATTTCTACTGTTGCAAACTGAAGTAGTGCATCTCTCTATCTTAATTGCTCCCAATTTTTCTTCCTGCCCAATTACCATTAGAGGAAAACCAGGTAGGATTAGAATTTTCTAACAGTTTTCATAAGTACTTCATAAACCTATTGTTCAGAACGCTGTACTAGGTGCTGGATAAGAATCGTAGCTTAAATAAAGTACTATCATTGTTAACCAGTGTTAATTTATATTATTTTAATGTATTTTAGCTAAACCATGTCATGAAATTACAAAACCCTTCTGTGACATCATTTAGCCATTTATAAGATTCTGCCTGTGTAACTAAATACAACCTATCCTTCTAGTTTACCTGTTTCTATTGATGATGTCAAGGCAGCTAGCTGGCACAGTTGATTGAGTACAGTTCTGGAGTCAGGAAGACTCATCTTCATGAGTTCAAATCTGGCTTCAGACACTTAGTAGCTTTGTGACCTTGCACTTAATTCTGTCTCAATTTCCTCATCTATAAAATGAGCTCCAGTATCTTTTTTTTTTTTAAAGCAGTCGGGGTTAAGTAACTTGCTCAAGGTTACATGGCCAGTTATTTTTGTGTGGGTGCCAAGTATCTGAGGCCGGAACCGATCCCAGGTCTCTCGACTCTGGGGCCGGCACTCTTACTTACTGCTCCACTGGCCACCCCTTTCTACTTATTCTTAATATGCTTTGTTATGTATTTCTCCTTGGTATTTATCACATTCTGCTTTGTATTGCACTATATTTTCTTACCTTTTTTTCTATCTTTCCCCATAGATCAATAAAGTACTTGAGGATAGACTTTAATATTTTTATTTATATTAACTAGCTCAGTTGCACATAGTTTAGGTGCTTATGGTTGAATTCTATATTGAATTGAATGATGTAGAGGAGGATTCCTATTTGAATTGGTGGGATTCTGTAACAATTCTGTAATAACATGCATCTAGAGTTGATTGGATATTAACCCTTTATTTAAATGTACTGATAAACTGAGAGATTTGATGGGATTTTACTATGCATTTTCTGTTCCCAATATAAAAAAAATCCCCATTAATATTTGTATTAATCCGACAAAGCATGAAGTCTGTCTCAGGATAAAATTACTAACTATAATACTGTTCTGTATTTTGTAATTATTGTAACTGTAGCATTGGAGGAAGGATAGCTGAATAAGAAATTGTGAAAGTCACATACTAGATAGAGTAATGTGAGGTGTAATTCCCCATAGATAATAAAATTGTCAGTTAAAATAGGATTAATTATGACAGACTGATAGAAGGAACTGTTGTTCTTGGTTTTGTGAAGTGCAACTTTATGTTGCCAAGTACTTGAATCCAATTTAAATTATAATAACTGATTTACTTTGAATTTTTTAATGTCTGTCTGTAATACAAGTATATAGATACTTATATGTGCTACTAGGTTAATGAAATTTGGTACTATCTCCTGCAATTAAACAATTCCTCTTTTGTTGTAATGATGCACATATGAATGGTGTGTGCGCGCGTGACTTTATCACCTCAAACAGCTCAGCAAGATTACTAGGAAAAGCTCTTTTTTCCTAATTTAGATAGTGTGACAAAATTAGAGTGTCAAGTCTGAGGATCTATTCAGCCTTGTGAGCAATGACAGTTGTGCCAGTCAGATACAGTGAGTACCCAAGCAGTAGCAGCATTGTCTAGCCTGGGAACTCCACAGCTGTTAATCGTGCTATTGTTGTAGAGTGTCACTACCATGTGTTTTTTGATTGAAGAAAGCCTACAGCAATATGTCTGCCACCAGAATCCTTTAGAAATAATTACAGCTACTGACCTTCTTTCAGGCTATTTTCATAAAATGTTTTCTAGTGAATGTAAAGTTTAGGAGAGTAATCCTGTTGAATACAAAGTTAAAGTGAATGCTCCTGCATTGTAGGAACAGTTTTTCGGAGAACAATTGCATGGAACAATCTAATCATGTGTTCATGTAGAGCCTTCTTTTTGGCTCAATAATACTAAAAACCCTAACAACATATAAGCTGCAAAATTGAAAGAACTCATTTATGGCTTTAAAAGTGGCTCAGTTAAAATCAGAATGTATTGAAGTTTATTGAAAAATATGAGCTACTACAATTATTTTTTAATGTTTTCTTATATTTGAAATTGTCAAGGTTAAAATTTCTCTTTCAATAAGGATTTCCAGTTCTCTTTGTTTTTTTATTACAGATGTAATTTCTTTGCCATAATTTCATTCAACATTTTCTCAATATTTCTATATTTTTTTGAAATATATATTACTATAAATAAGGAATATTTTTAAATCAGGAACTGTCAGTTACTCAATTGAAATTATACTTAGCAGGTATTCTGGTGCTTGAGAGACTGTTTAAATGCAGGGCTTTAAAGTAGTTTGGATCCTGCTACTAACTGATTAATGTGTTACAGTTGTTAGGAATCCTCTGACCAAAGTCTGTGTCTTTTTTTAACCTAACTTTCAAAAGTACAAATCCCAACAAAGAAGGTTGCATATAGGCCTGTGAACATTTTTATAGCAATCAGCTTAGTGGATTACTTATTGATTAGAATTTTTTGTGTATTTTTGGTTTTTTAAGGATCATGGCAAGCTCAAGCAAGAGGTGGACATATTTAATTTGAAATTATTTCAGACCTTTCATTTTTATTTTTACATAGCTTAATGTCTTGATCAGATCATAAGATCTTAACTAGTTAATGATAGTTTAGATAATGGACAAGCAGAAAAATTAATAAGTAGTTTGAATTGTAAAAATATTTTTAATTTTTTATTGTGAATTTCAAATTTAAACAGCCCATATTAGTGAGATTTTTAGTGTATTGAAAATTTCTTTGACATAGAGACTTCCCCAGGTAGTATAATAATATATATTCAGAATTATGTTTAAATAAGCTAAAAATTCTTAGGCAACTAGTAACTGGGATTTATGTGAGATCTGCTGTTGTAGGCCATTGACTGCAATTCATAAATAAAACTCAATTTCACAGTAAGAAGAAATCTGAAACTCAAGGGATTGTGGAACTGAATCTTGTAAACTAAAAGTAAACAAACAAATTAAAGACAAAGAAAAACCAATAAGAAGAAATCCTTCAGTATATTGAATAGCTACAGTATGAGAAAACACGGGCCTGAATTGCCCAAGATAAAGAGGACTAGTTGTGAATTGCTAGCTACTGCATTAAGTGGAAGAAAATGGGTTAGAAGACCATTTATTAATCACCTACTGCTAAATACAGGGAATACAAATAGAAGTAAGCAAAACATCCTTTCTTTCTAAGAGCTTACATTATAATAGGGAAAATTACACATCAAGGGAAGTGGTGGTCAGGAGCATAGAAGCATAAGTATGATTAGGAGGAAGCATAGTGGCTCAGATCTAAGCTACATATGATGAATGCTTATCCATCTAAAGCCCAGGGTGCCAGGGAGGGAGGTTGGAGGCTGACTGGGGAGTATCAAGATGAGTCTGGATCCGGGCTAGATAAAATAATAGAACTGAACTAATCAGACCAGGATGCTAGGGCAGGAACTTGGAGTGTCAGGAAAGAGATAGAGTAGCTAAACTAATTAAAAAAAATGATTTTTAAGTACAAAAGTAATTTTGAATTTTACAAATCTTGTATTTCACACTAAGTCAAACTGTGCCAGTATTTTCACATTAATATCTGTTCTAGGAATTAGCAGAGCTATAATTATGTAACTGGTGGGGCTGCTGGGCCTTGACCAAAGTGCCAGCTTGGAAAAGGATCACGGACTAACAAAGGGTTTAAGGGGACAGGCTATAGCTGGGAGGGAGATGATAGAGATAATAAGAGTCTTATGGACCTCATTCAGCTAGAGAAGTTCTTGGTCAGTTTAAGAGCCCCTTTGTCTACAGGCCAGCCAAATGCCTCATCCCAAGAGTTTCTCAGGAAGCTGAAGTGTTTTACTGTATCTGCTTGAGATAAGGACTTTCTTCCTTCCTGGACCCTCTCACCCGAGTTCCTAGAAACCTCTTTAAAAATTCATCTCTAGGGGTGGCTAGGCGATGCAGTGAATAGAGCACCGGCCCTGGAGTCAGGAGAACCTGAGTTCAAATCTGGCCTCAAACACCGAACACAAAAACTAGCCATGTGACCTTGGGCAAGTCACTTAACCCCAGTTGCCCTCCAAAAAGCCAAAAAAAAAATCATCTCTATATATACCTTGAACAGTCTTTAATGCCTGAAATTTATATATGTGTGGAAAATGAGATATATAGAAATGTAAACATTATTGTTTATTTGATAGCCAGCAATGGCTTTAATTAAGTAGATAGTATATATTTCAATGCCAGCAAATGATTATTCATGATTGTTAAGTGTGTACTAAACTGTGATTAGTGAAACTTTTAATTTTCTTTCTTGATATAGACAGTTGGTATCCTGGTCTTCGCCTAGTACTAATCAGCATAATAGTATTGAAGATTGTTTTAGAAGAATTTTATGTGACTCATAATTGAAGAAAAAAATGATAAAAATAACTTGTCTCAAATCGGACTGTTTAAATTTTTGTTCATCATCTACATATACTACTTTCTGTAGCTATGGTTGAAGAATGATAAAATACTTTGAAATAATGAGCCCAAAACTTTTAAATTAAGAAGACAATGGGGGCAGCTAGGTGGCGCAGTGAGTAAAGCGCCAGCCCCAGAGTCAGGAGGACCCGAGTTCAGTTCTGGCCTCAGACACTTAACACCCACACACACAAAAAAAAACTAGCCATGTAACCTTGGGCAAGTTACTTAACCCCAATTGCCCTCTAAGAGGCAAAAAAAAAAAAAAAAAGAATGAGTTCCTTGCTTTTTGGAACTACATTGACATTTTTAAACCACAAGGAAACATAAAGTGGTGTTTGGGGGAACTGAAGAAATGAATACACCATTAGAAATTGGGTTTCATGGAATTTATAGCTTAAGATTCACTTTAGAGATCAAACTTAATCCTTTGGTATTGAAGCCCCAAGAGGTTATGACTTATCTTTTGAGACTCCTTTTACTGTAGATGGGTGAAAGGTTAGAAAGCTTACAGGTCGCCGACAGATTTGACATACAATGATGCCTCTGTGGAGAAATGTATTTTTATTCAGAAAAACAAACTTTGTAGTACAACAAACTAAACTGTCTATTTCACGAAATTCAAGCCTTATATTTTTTTGTCTTAAAATATTTATTGGATTTGTTTTACAGAGAATACAAACTGGCATTCTAAAAGCATTTAATAATCCAACTACTAAAACTGCAGATGAGGAAACCAGAAAAAAAATCAAAGGTATATTAATTCTTTTACCATCACATTTATATAATCTATAGCTTTAACTTGAAAACAATTAGTGCATTCCTCAGAATTTCTTTTTTACATTTTCGTTTAAAATGATTATTGTAAAGACTAAATCTGTTAGCTGAGTTTTTGTGTTAGAGTAGTGCCATCTAGTGTATAAATAGAATAACTGACTAATTTTTCTCAACCAATTTTTAACAGATTTTTTGTGTTCTCAAGCAGAATTTTCTCTCTGTAATCTTTCAAGTTGTACCTTTATAAACCTATAATATCATCAGCTTCCTTACATTTGAAATTTAATAATGATGACTTGCACAAATTTTGAGGAAATTGTTCAAGTAATTTGATTTAGATGGTAGTTTATGAATCACCCGCTGTTAGTAACTTGAATGTTCTCCAAACATTTATTTTCTTCGGCATTAGTTTGTTTACTAAATGAAATGACTTGAAGTTTTTAAATTTCAATTTAGATCATTATCATTTCCCACATATTAAAGACTTATTATAGCAGGCCTGTTTTTATTAACTTTAGCATATATTTGAGCGGCAATATACTGTAATAAATGCAGTACTATATTTATTTTATTAAATATTTCCCAATTACATCTTAATCTGGTTCAGGGTACACTAGGGAGGTGGGTCACTTCCTTACAGACTTTTAAATTTAATGCCTCTTCTGTAGTAGACAGAGAGATCTGTACTTATAATTGGGACTACCTGAGTTCACTTTCTGCCTCTGACTCATCCTGGTTATATGTAATTCTTTGGGAAATCAGTTAATCTCCCAATGTCCCAAGCTATTTTGTAATACTGGAAGTTCAGGAAAGTTGCTAATCTGTATCATTGGAAGGAATCTCCATACCAGAAGTCAGCTACACTAATGAAATTACAGATCTAGACCAAGTCTGTCTCTCTGTCAACCTGTATTATCTGTCTCTGAGTGTCTGTTTCTCTTTGTCTCTGTCAGTTTATCTCTTTAGGTGTCTGTCTCTTTGTATATCTCTGTATGTCTGTCCACATAAATACATTCATCCATGTGACATTTGTTTTTAGATAGGTTTCCCATGTAGCAAACAAACTTTCTTCATCCTCCTTAGAGTTTCTTACTGTTTTTAAAGAATTATCCAAAAGAAATGTATTTTCATGATATGACATTGCTTTAAAGGTTTATGTGAAATATGACTGGTATGGGTCCTGGAAGAGTAGAAAGATAGGTTGACAAATATGCCTATAACAATTTTTTTAATGTGTACACTTATATTGCTAAGTAAATAAAAATAGTAACAGTTAATTGCATATTTTAGTGCCTAATGAAATAGTCATTGTACTTGGGAATTTTAATACTTAAACTGGTAGAGAAGAAATTTAGAAAGTTTGGGAATAGCAGTTACATCTGAATTGTGACCAATGCTGCTATTTATTTTCAGCAAATAGGTTTAATTACAGTTTATAACTTTTCATCTGTTGTAACTAACCCTTCAGAGGTTTTGGATTCTCTCAAACTTGATGGGAGGGAGCAAATATGGGAGGAGAAAGGATATCATATATATTTAGTATATAAAGTAAATATCTACACTTTTCTAATTATGTTTGAATGAAATAAAACGTTTTATTTTTATTATTGATGTTACATATGTTTTCAAATTAAAAAAGCACTGTTTTTGCAGCATATGGAAGAGAGGGAGTGAAGATGAACTTCATAGATAGGATCTTTGTTGGTGAATTGACTAGCACAGTCATGTGTGAGGAATGTGAAAATGTAGGTATTTTGGAATGCAATTCAATGTGGAATGATAGATCACAATTACATATTGACTTTATGATTGTTTTATTTTAAGTATAACTTGGCAGAATGTATATGAGGAATCATTTCATAATAGCTTAGTCCCTTGGAGCGGCTAGTTGGTACAGTGAATAGAGCACCGACCCTGGAGTCAGGAGGACCTGAGTTCAAATGTGACCTCAGATACTTAACACTTACTAGCCGAGTGACGTTGGGCAAATCTCTTAACCCCAACTGCCCTGCCCTCTCCCTCCAAAAAGCAAAAAATAAATAAATAAATAATGGCTTAGTCTCATCTGAAATGTGATATTTAGGAGCAGCTAGGTGGCATGGTAGATAGAGAGCATTGGCCCAGAAATCAAAAGGACCTGAGTTCAAATCCAACCTCAGACATTACTAGTTGTGTGACCCTGGTGGGCAAGTCACTTTGCTTTAATTGTCTCATAAATAAATACCTTTACATATAATTGGAAAAAATAAAATACTACTAAGTGGGAAAAAAATAAACCCATGATACTCTCCATTCCTAGATGCTTGTTTCCTAGAGCATGAATATAAAAATCATTTTAGACACATATAAGCATATGTTATTTCCATTTGATCCTCAAAACAAGCATGTAAGAGTAAGGAAAGCAGGGGCCGCTAGGTGTTACAGTGAATAGAGCACCGGCCCTGGAGTCCGGGGGACCTGAGTTCAAATCCAACTTCAGACACTTAACAAAAAAAAAAAAAACTAGCCTTGTGACCTTGGGCATGTCACTTAACCCCAATTGCCCTCCAAAAAGCAAAAAAAAAGAGAGAGAGTAAGGAAAGCAGATACTGTTACTCATATTAAGTTGTTAGAGTGGAGTGGGAAGAATATTGCATGAAAATAGGTCTGATACTATTGTAATAACCTAAAAATATTAATTTAAAATATTAGTATTAATGCAAAATATTAATTGAAAAATAAAATTTACTATTATTTTCCTTCCATTGAAGTATAGAGTTCTGTTAACCAACAAGCATTTACTAATGACACAGAAAGTTTATTTTGATACAACTTACTGAATTTTTTTTCCATTGAATTCTGTTACTGAATTTGGTATTCATTTTCATTTCAATGCCATACTTAGTTTTTTTTTTACCAGGAAAATTGTGATTAAATCATCTCATGGGATTCCTGTTGTTTGATAACTCTCATTTTAATATCTGAACCTATTGGTAAAGTACTTTATTGCCATCGTGAAATTTTGAAAAATTAAAGGATTGAATTGGTACAGGTTTATTATAATGGCAGAATAGGCCAAAAATGCTAGTGCATTTTCCAATGTGTTCTCTCTGTACCTACTTTTTAAAAAGTATTATGTATTACATCATATTATATCCTGTCACATTTAAATCTAATATGTGTCTTCATGGCATCATTATAAATTTTTAGAATATATTTTATGAATATTCTTGAAGAAAAAACAATTTTTCTTAAATAGCATTTTTTTGCTATGTTCTCTTTGCTCCAAAATACATTTCTCTCTTTGCAATACTTTTCCCAGAAAATCAATTTTTATTAAATGTTATTTCCTTTGAGATAACTTCATAAAGTTCTGTGCCTTTTAGATATGTTGTATAGTTACTACATATAAATTAATATCCTAATAATTAGTGCTACTTCTTAGCCCTCCAGGTTGTATTCATGATTAAATTAGACTTTTTGTGGTATCATCTAAAATAAGCAGTGCTATTTGGTGAATATGAAATTTTATAGAAATTAAACCAATATATAATAATAAACTCATATATCCTTAAAATGGTACCAATACGTTTAAACTC
Source organism: Petaurus breviceps papuanus (assembly GCF_028583685.1). Classification (NCBI taxonomy): domain Eukaryota; kingdom Metazoa; phylum Chordata; class Mammalia; order Diprotodontia; family Petauridae; genus Petaurus; species Petaurus breviceps. Next base: position 56,020,822 of record NW_027187391.1, read on the forward strand.
TACATCATTTGGAAAAGGTTTTTCTATACTGTTGCTGTTTCAATATTCTGAACTGTTATATACAAAGAATTTTTTGAAAATTTTTCATTAATTTCTGTAGTTTTGATAGCATAATTTTATAAGTTGTGTTTCTTTAAAAACAAAAGCCTCACAATAATTGTTAAAGAATTTTACTGTATTTATACTTTTTTTAGTCTTCTCTTGCTTTTCTTTTCTCAAAGATCTCAGCCATGAAAGAACCTTTCATTGATCTTTCGCTTCCTATAATAGAAGAAAGGGTAAGAAAAAAGAAAACTGTTAAAAGATTTTATAAGTAACATTTTAGATGCCAAAGGAAGTAATAATAAAATGGAAGATATTTTTTTAATTTAATATCTAATAACTAAGTATTAAAAAGATCCATTATGCTTGTTACTCTAGTTATTGGGGTTGGTGTATAGGAGAAGGAATAATTTTACATTTCAAGTGAATATAAAAACAAAATGGGCATTTTCAAAAGCTATTTGCTATAGAGTTTGTTTATATGTGGATCTACCTAGGTGTCAAAACCTGTTCCGTTGGGAAGAATAAATAAATGTAAGAGTTTACAAGAGGCAGACCTAGATCAGTACAGCTGTACTACTGCTACTACAAAGAATAATCATCTAAAAAGTACTAGGAAACACTCCTTAACTAAAGATAAGGTAAGCTAAGATTGTGTGCACTTGATATGTAGATTTATTTTTTGTTCATTTAAAATGTACACAAATAAGGTATTTAATATTTATTAATTTTAGTGTGCATGTATATTACTTGAATTTATTTACTCATAATTTCATGGTACTACACTCAGCAGGGCTAAAGATGGGATACACAACATTGTACCTCATGCTAGTTGTAGGTAATAACTAGTAGTAATAGTAATTATTACTGGTAGTAATAAATCACTTTGTGCTGTGCACATGTCATTAAGGCCTGAGTCATGTTTTTGTCTCATGTTTCCTGTATGACTTTGGGCAAGTTACTTAGTTTCTCAGTCTCCTCAAGCATCTCTTTAGGATGAGCAATTACCAATGAGCTCATATTGTTGAAAGGAGATTGCAGAACCAGGAGTTCCCTATACTGATGAAATCTTGGGCCCTCTCCTGTTCTTCTCCCTCCCCACTTGCATGGATCTAAAAGTTGTCTTTTTTTCTTAAATTTGAAAAAAAGCAACGGACCTTAAATAAGTCACTTTGTTACCAAAATGGTCATTGACATTTTATAGTAGGTGAAATATAGTGAATAGAATATTAGTTTAGGAAAGTTCTGTGCCTTTTAGATATGTTATATAGTTACTACATATAAATTAATATCCTAATAATTAGTGCTACTTCTTAGCCCTCCAGGTTGTATTCATGATTAAATTAGACTTTTTGTGGTATCATCTAAAATAAGCAGTGCTATTTGGTGAATATGAAATTTTATAGAAATTAAACCAATATAAGGAAAATATGCTTCCATGTTCTTCTGAGTCTTTCATGGCCTAAGAGTTTGTAAAGCACAGTTCTAATAATGTTCTTTTAATAATGTTCATAACCATTTTAGCACAATATAATCTGATTTCTGTAACACATGGGAACTACCTCAGGCTCAAAAAAATGTTTTTTTTCCAGATAATTATTTCATTATTAATTGACCTTTTACAGGCACCAAAGCAAAAAGAGCTGAAGTTGCTCTCATATTCTTTCTGAATAAGTTTTAATGTCTTTTCTTTTTTACATCATCATAGTTATCCTTAATATCCCTCTTCCTCTCTGAGAGCTATCTCATGTGCTTGTTTATTTTAGAACATTTTAATCAGTTTTTTGTATTTTTAAATGTTTTCTTTGTAATATTGATCAGGTGATTATGGTTTTGGCATATTGTTATTAATATGCCTGATATTGTAAAATGTCAACAGGTATGCATACTTTTAATCTGTATATGTATACATGTTTTAAAATATGTCTAACCAGATTAAAGTACAAAGTTAACACATTTAATTAAAGTTCATGTACATAGAAGAAACATTCTTTTTTTGAATATTTCCTCTAATACAGTAATTTACTGGGAGACTGTCAAACAGTGAAAAGAGCACTGGCTCTGGAATCAGAGGATTGAGATTTAGATAATGCCTTTTTTGTTTACTGCTTGTGGCCTCAGACAAGTCATTTAACTATCTTAGGCTTCAGTTTCTTAACGTGTAAAATGAGAGAGCAGAGTTGTACTAAGTGGCCTATGAGGTCCCTTCTAGTACCTGATTTATCACTGTATGATAGAATAATAAAAAGTAAATAAAATAACATAGAGAGGTTATTCTTAGCTTTAAATCAACAAAGATAAAACACAATTCTAATAAAACCTCACAAAGTTAAAACAAGGGGAAAAGACTAATTTCTAAATTACCTCTTAACCCAAAGCTTTTAGGAAAATTGACTAGAATTTAACCAGGAGTGAAGAAGTAACACAAAGAAGAACTCAGCAAATATATATAACCCAATGGAAAATCTTCTCTACAAAAACTCAGAAATCTGATTAAATTACCTCATCCCATAAGAATTTTAGTTTTGCCTTTTTTCACTGTGGCTTACTGACTTGGTCTTAGTTAAGATTTTACTGCTTGCCTCCTATATGAGAGATTGTGTTTTGAACCTCAGTGCCTCTCTGTCAATTTGGAAGGAGATAAGTAAAATGGCCTAGTGGATAGATTGCTTGGATTCACATCCCACCTCTGACACATATTTCCTCTTTGTGTGTCTCAGGGTGAGTCTCTTAACTTCTCTGCACCACAGGTAACTCTCTAATACTCTTTTAGTTGCAGATCAGTTGTCTTTTTGAATTGGTAGAGGGAGTTTCTTGTAATGAAATTCCAAGTCTAGACCAGAAAAAGAAAATTTATAAAATAACATTTTTATCTTCTAGTCTGTTTGGTAGTCTTTCATCATATATGATAATAGTTGATGTAAAATTAGCTAGTACACATTAAAAGATTTAAAATTCTATAGTGAAGAAGTGTCTATTAATCTCTGGGGAATCTATTTTAGAAAGACGGATTCAGAACACTTGCATTTTTTCCTGTCACTTTCTCAAGATATTTCTGTAAGAATGTCTGGCAGAATTACAAACTATCATTTTTATATATATATTTGCCTTTTGGAGGGCAATTGGGGTTAAGTAACTTGCCCAAGGTTACATGGCTAGTTTTTTTTGTGTGGGTGTTAAGTGTCTGAGGCCAGAACTGAACTCAGGTCCTCCTGACTCCAGGGCCGGCGCTTTACTCACTGTGCCACATAGCCGCCCTTATCATTAATATTTTAAGGGATATTTATTTTATTTAATCATTTAAATATGCCTCATTATTTGAATTGACCGATTACTATAAATTATGTAATTCTGGTAAGAAAAAATATTTATTTTTATTATGTCTGGACTGATAGTTGATGATACCTTGTCTAGAATGCCTAAAAAAAAATCTACCTGAAAATAGGCAAAGAATTAAATTTCTTGTTGGCTATTTTTTAGTTCATAGATTTCAAATACTTGTTGATTTCAGACATCTTAATTACTTGCCAAGGGCCTTTTTTTTTCTTTTAACTTAAAAAATTAAACAGGACAAATATTTTTCATGGTTAGTAGATTTTATCACTTTTTTTTTTCAACTTGCTAAATTGTGCTTCGACTTTTCTTTTAAACCCCTACAAAATCTAATATGAAGAATGATAAGGAACCATCAACAAAGAAGTACACAAGAATAAAAGAGACCAAACTAAAAATATAAATGTTGGAGAAGAAGGGAGAGGACAGGGAAGAAAAAGGAAGCAGTCAGCTGATGGAAAGAAAGGAAGAAGTACTGCCATGATGGAAAATAAATGTAAAAATAGTAAGGGAAAACCATATGAATGCAAAATTTTTATTGAAAAATGGTGTAATGCAAAAAATTATTAACCCAGGACAACAGATAGAGAAATCTGTGGAAAAAAAAGGAATCCTTAGCATCAGTTTATTATTACTATATTTACTCTGTTGAAAAGTCTTTCTAGATGTATCTAATAACCGGAAGGCATAAACTTAAAGAGGAATTGGACAATTATGAGTGCAGCATTATAATGGAAAAAGCACTTCACTGAAATATCCCAAGTTAAAATGATTTGTTCAGTTTATAGATTTTCTTCATCCTTTCTTTCATTGTGAGATTTTTTTTGTTTTTTTGTATCAGAATACATAGTCATAGAGTACACCTGAGAAAGGAGAAAAAAGTCAATTTGGCTAGCCTTTGGTTAAATTCATTTTTGGATTTTGGGTAAATTTTGTTTCTTTTATCCCTTCACTCACTTCCACATTAAACAAAATTGTTTTTCATATTCTGGGCCATATTAGTAATTCATTAGCAAAACTTGGAACAGATACAGACTCCTCCCTAAATTCTGTTAGGTAGTCATCATTGCATAATTGTAGGATTTGTGATAAACTTTTTCGTTTATAATTTTGGATTACAATCGTTGTATGCCAACATTTTGTTGACTAATGCTTGGTAAGTTCTTATCTATTTTAAGATAATTATACTGAGCTTCTAAAAAAATCAAGGAATTCAAATTTAGAAATTTCAGTAGCTGCAAATGGTATTTGTTGGAGAATAATAAAATGTTAGCAGATAATTTTAGAAAGTTTAACTAGTTCTGGAACCTAATTTATAAGTCTACTTTTTCCTTTCTTTCTCTGAAAATATCATGTCAATATATAGAATCAGCTTAATTATGAAAGAAGACTTGTAAGAAAATCATCTGGGGAAGAAGAGAAAATTCCTGTTATGATGCATCAGAAAAATGGAAACCTTGAAATAAATGGGGATTCTTCAATTTTGTCCATAGGAGACACAAGTAGGGTGTCTGAGACTACAGCAAATGCAAGTCAGACTGATGGAAGCGAGAAGGAAGTCAGCCATTCTGAAAGCAGCATTGATGCTGACAGTGAGGCTTCAGAATGTGAAAGTGCTTCAAAGCAAAGCATTTCTGTTAGACCCAATAGTTTATCTTTTTTGCATGAAGGTGTTTCTCCCCATTCATCAGTAGTCCCTGAACTTCCATTTGCAATTGCCAATGAGAGTGGTAAGGAAACAATCACTGAAGCCATTGCCAAATTCAGCTTAAGTGACACTGTAACTAGAGGTACAGAGCTTAACAATGAAAATCAGCCATTAAATTTTTCAAGTAATTCATTATGTTCGGTGGAGAAGTATACATTATCCCATGGCCCCCAGAATGCTTTCCAAACCCTTTCTCAGAGCTATACAACTTCTTCCAAAGAATGTTCAATTCAGTCCTGTCTCTACCAGTTTACATCTGTGGAGTTACTAATGGGAAATAACAAGCTTTTATGTGAGAATTGTACCGAAAAGAAACAGATGTACCAAAAGAAAATCAATTCTACAGGTAAACTCTTTGTCTAATTATTTCCTAACATTATTGTCTCATCCTTGTACTAGATAATAGACTCCTTGAAGGAAAGAACTACATAATTTTTTATATTTGTCATGCCAGCACCTTATAAGTAGCAATTGTTAATAATGTTTGATGTGAATTGACTGAATTACTTCCCTCAAATAAGATGAACCCTAAGACTTGTAGACCAAGTCAGAAAATACGACACATAATGAAAGATTAGAATCCATGTACAGTAAATAGCGTTGTCTACTTCTGGGAAGATAACTATAATGTAGCTAAAACATGCATGAATGATCACCTTAAGGTGCCTCCCAAATCTCATAGAGGCAACTAATATAGTGTAATGAATGGAAAGAGTACTATATTTGGAGTCACAAGACCCAGGTTTAAATCCTGGCTTAACCACTTACTGTCTTGTTGACAAACAATTTTCTGTCTTTGGGTTTCATTATTCTCATCTGCAAAATGAAGATTTGGGACTGGATGAACTTCCACTTCTAAATCCTATGGGCCTATGACCCTATAAGATATAAACGAATATAAGATAAGCTTTAAATTCATAGATCACGAATCTTAAAAGTACAAGTCAAATTAAGTAATAGCCAGATATTTTAGTAATCGTTGAGCAAAGATTAAGAGGATTTGAAAGTTAAGAGTATATAGTATGCTTTCATTACTGAGCAATAGAGACAATATTCTGATTCTATATAGCTGGCACTAATTATATTTTTAGACAGAAATGCCTATCTAAATTTTCTGATTGGACCTACTGATTTCCTAATTGGATCAGCTCACCAAGAATTTGGAGATGTCCCATGCAAGTGGCAGTATATTATTGATAAGAGGATATGTAACTGGCAAAATAGGATAGCAGAATTGGTCATTCTTCTAAATAAATCTCTTAGTTTTGGGGTGGCCAGGTATCACAGCGAATAAGAGCACCAGCCCCAGAATCATGATGACCTGGAATCGAGTCCGGGGTCAGACACTTAGTACCCATCCAGAAACACCTGGCCATGTAACCTTGAGCAAGTTACTTAACCCCAATTGCTTTATAAAAAAAATAAATCTCTTAGTTTAGTTAACATGAATCAGTCTTTGTAGAGTCTAAGTGTCCTTGTCTGAATGGATAAAAATAAATAAATTTATAAACTTGGATTATTCTATATCAGACCATAATGTGTAGCTGCTTTAGTGAAGTTCATGTTGGAATATACACGTAGCACAGTACTGGCACATACTGCTCATACTGTACATTTACTTATCACAGCATCCTTTAAACATTTGTGTTTATAAAGCCTGAATACAAAAATCAAGTTTCCACTACAATTTCCTTAAGATTTCTCTGTTGACAAACCTTACCAGTGTCTGTCCAGCCATTTGGAGAAAAGTAGGTCTTCTATAGCACAGATTTTAGTAGATATCTAGTGTGTAATGTACAGAAATCTTAACAAGAAACATTTTCAGTTCACATTTTTTTTATTTTCAAATTTTTCCCCAATTACATGTAAAAATTTTTTAACATTTTTTTTTTAATTTTGAGTTCTGAATTCTATCTCTCCCTCCTTTCCCTTGCCCCTTAGTGAGAAAGAAAGCAATTTGATATATGGTTATACATGTGCAGTCATGCAAAACGTTTCCATATTAGTTGTGTTGTAAAAGAAAACACAGACCAAAAGAAAAAAAAAAGTATGCTTCAGTCTGCATTTAGACTCCATCAGTTCTTTCTTTAGAGGAGAATAGCATTTTTATCTTGAGTGCTTTGAAATTGTCTTGGATCATTGTAGGCATGGTTAAATTTCTCCTGGCCTTTTTGGGAGTTAGAAAACTGATATATTGATTCAAAGTTTTGTACAGATGCATTTAATTTCATATTGAATAGCACAGAAAAGGTGGAATTTTAAGGGACAATGGAGTTCAGTGTATTTGTTCAATAAGAAGTACTGCATTTCTGAAAATGTGTTAAATGAGTGATATTTTTGTTATTTTAGGATTATACTAAGTATTGCATTGTTTTAAAAGAGATTTCATGTTAGTTTATAATAATTACATTATTATTAATAATTTTAATTATTAATTATAAATAATAGTTCATGTCAAGTTTATAAAATGTTATGTAAATAAAGTTTTCATTTGAGTCACAATGAAACTTTGCACTTGTCTGTAGAACTTGATTTCAAGTGTTTGTTGATGATGCTACTTAATTATTTTCTTACATTTATATTTTTTCTAACTTATTTATACATTTTATTTTGATATCACTCATTTCAGAAGCTATAATACTCCCATAGTTCCTTCCCATAAAGAAGTTAAGTGAAGTTATCTAATATAACAATTTTTACTGACAACACTTTCTTTTCATAGAGTTTATCATTTCTTAAAAGAGAGGAAGTGTGTTTTAACCCCAGTTAATCTGGCACTAAGACGGCCTCTTGTATTTGACCTAAATCCAGTTGAATTTAGAAATTAAGAAAACATTAAAAATTAAGTGTTTTCTTAATTTATGTTTTGGTCATTATAGATCTTGCTCTTTTGGTTCTTATGGTTGTATTTTTATAGATCTTTACAGTTCATATTTAAAATTTTTAATAATTTATCACACTATACAACCAGTGCAGTAGTGGATAATTACATATCACATGGTTTAATACAATTTTACAGATACATTTTTTTAAATCTGTTTCATGCAGAAAAGAAACCAGAAGGCGTGTATACCAATGCCAGGAAACAGTTGCTCATTTCTGCTGTTCCAGCCATTCTTATCCTCCATCTTAAAAGATTCCATCAGGTAAAAGTCACATCAATGCAATTAGCTATACAGATACAAACATTAAACTGAAAAGTAGCTTATGGTCATAATCTAGACTTTGTAATATCCACCTAGCATTTTGTGTCTTCCTTATTGCACTTTAATAGTGTCATTTGTCTTTTGCATCCTACAGATTGTAAATTCCATAAAGGAAACTCATTCTTGTTATCTCTCCCATGACATCTAGCACAGTGCTTTGAAAAATAAATATTTGCAATTGGATTAGTGTAATAATGAAATAATGAATTTTCAACATTTTTTAGTGAAACCTCAAATCCCATGGGATACTACCAGAGATTCTGCAGTAAAACCAATGGAATCATATACTTGAGTAACAGAGAATATTTGACTTTTTTATAATAAAAATTTGTTTTAAAATATTTTAAATAAAAATTTTCATTAAAAATATTTAAAATTCATATGTAAAAGCCTTTCTCATGCCCTGTCCCCCCACAAAGCCCAAGTACAAACCCAAAAAAATTGAAGTTCCATATATGAGAAATGATTATGAGGAATAGTTGAGGACAAAAGCTGTCTTTGAAAACATGCTTCAGAAATAAAGAAAATGTCTGCCTTAAGCCCCTGTTATAATTTAGTGGTTTTCTGTTAAAAAAAAAAAAAGCACCTAGAGACAAATTCCAGGTCCCAGTATAGTTGTTTTCCCGCCTAGGGCCTTCCCAGTGAAACCTAATATCAAAACAAGAAGTAGAGGTCATTATATAGGCCCATCCTTATTTCTTTCAGGTCCTCATCATATTGGATGCATAACTACTAATTCTTGGCACTTAATTGATAAATCCTTTTAGAGTCTTCTTCCATGTTTATAGTAAGCAAGCATTAAATAAATAGAGAATTTGGAGCTAAAAAGGGAGCTTAATAAATCTTGTGAAGTATTCCAACTACTTTACAGAAGGGGAAACTTAGGCATTTATAAACTTGCCCAAGGTCACACTTGTAAACTAGAAATCCCAATTAAAATTCCAGTGTTCTTTTTACTACATAATACTATGTATTTAAATTTTTTTAGTGATGAAATTGCATGCTTATTCATTCTCATTTTAAAAAATACTGCCACTAATCTGCATAATTATCTTTGCCTGAGCACCTTTAAATATAGGCATTAAGTTAGTCAGATGCCAGTTCTAGAATGTTTATTAGTCACCTTTAATTTTTTACTTTGCTAGTTTTTGGTCTGGCTTTCTGATTTCATTGTAGGGAGTCTCCCAGTGAGGAAACTCCTTATGCTAATGTATAACAGTTGCACAACTTGCAGACCTGAGAATTGCCCCGGGAACTAAGACATTAAAGACTTGCTTATTGTCCTGAGCCAGTTGCCAGAGTTATAACTGGAACCCATCTTTTTGACATTGAGACTGGACCATTATCCACTTCTCCGTGTCACCTTTTATGCATTTTTTATAATCTATAGGAAATGAATTTTGTATAATTTTCCTTTTTTTCACCTTTTGGGTTTTATGTAATAAAGTGCTATGCTTAAGGTCGGCAACAAGCATTTATTAAACCCTTACTCCCTTTATTAAGCCCTGACTGCATGCCAGACACTGTACTTAGCTGGGGGAATACAAATACTAGCAACAAAAGACAGTACATGCCCTCAAGGAGCTTTCATTCTAATGGGGATGACTAAACATAAAATGGGTTTGAAAAGTGGGGCAGTATTGGGAGTTAGTTACCAGTGTAGGAGAATAGAAGAGACAGAATCAGAACTAGCTGGGAGGGAAATGCCTGGGCTGGGCTTATCTCCAGAATGGTATTTCTAGAAGGAACTCACCAGTGTGGGAGAAGGAGGCCAGCCTGGCATGGCCCAAGATGAGAAAACGCCAGATGCTGAGGAAAGTTATAGGGTAAAAAAGCAACAGAGTTGAGGTAGCAAAGTCTGCAAAATCAAATGAATTCTATGAACTTCAACATTTTTTATATTTTTTTCTTGAAGGCTGGTTTGAGTCTACGAAAAGTAAACAGACACGTGGATTTCCCACTTGTGCTAGATTTAGCACCCTTTTGTTCTGTTAACTGCAAGGTATGATATATAATGAACTGTTTTCATTTATAATGAAGTTTTTGACATTCTTTCCTTTGTTTATGATAGGTCCACAAAAAAGAGTGTATTAAAGAATGAACTTGAATTTAATGATCCTGTCCCTTAAAGTGATTTATATATCTTTGATATTTGGGTGTGTTAATCATTGCCTATAAAGTTTTTTTCCACAGACAGGAAGAGGGAATTATTTAAGGAAGATAGGATTATCTGCTAAGTGAAATACTCTTAAGAATTCTGGTCTAATCTTAGTACAGTTCTTTGTACTTCCTAAAAGGGCAAACTATTAGATAATAAAATAGCCTAAAGACTTAGGATTTTCCAGACAATAAATTTAATATGCTAACCTTAGGTTTCTTGCCAGTTCTGTTAAACAAATAGATTTGATCCCTATTTTCCATGTGCTGAAGTTCTGCAATGGCCGTTTTAATAGCAACTATATTTAGGGACTTAATATGAATTTAATCATCCTTTAGAATTTCCCTCAGCATCATTTACTCCTACAAAATACTGATTTGGAATTTTTTTGTTGTTTCTTTGAAAAAAAGAATGTAACCAGTGGAGAGAGAGTTCTCTATGGTCTTTATGGAATAGTGGAGCATAGTGGCTCAATGAGAGGAGGCCATTATACAGCTTATGTGAAAGTCAGAACAACTTCCAAGAAATCATTGGACCACATTGTTGGAAATAAAAATATCCATGGTATGTCATACTTCATTGCTTCTTTCATCCTTCATATATTAAAATTCCTGCTTCATATGTGTATCAAATTAATTGAAATTTAATTTCTTCATTTTACTACCAAGTAAAAATTACTTTTCTAATGAGGCAAATTTGTAGCCTAAGTGGTTTCATTAGAAATAATGAACAGTGCCCTTTTACTTGAATTTTCTTGATAATTAAAGGAATATTTGTTGATCTGAAATAATACTGGACTTGATGACAGATATTTTAAGAGTATGTAATATGTCTGTCATTACATAAATAACCATCTTATTACCTTTACCATAATGTCTTGAAAGAATACAACTTGGAATGTGCTTTACCCAGGAAGGAACTTATTTATATGCAGCAACATCTAGCAATATATAGAGATAGATGGTAGTACACAGAGCTTTTATCTAGTTCTGTTATAGTAACCAAATAAAACACCTTTGGCAAGAATGAAAAAAGATAAATATTAGAAAAATTTTCTTGACTTGGTAAGGGAAATTGTAGCATCACCTTCTTTAGAAATTTTGAAAAAGAGAAGATGGTCTCCTATTTCAATAATAGTCTAGGCATGAACATAACTGAAAGTAAATGGATATCTCCAAACTAATGGTTTTAGACTATAGCCTGTTGAATTAGGAACAAAAGGATCTTAAATTATTATATCCCTAAAACATTGTGTCATACTCTGAATTCAAGGTTTCTATTTTTTTGGTCAACTTTGAATTTTAAAAGCTTTAGTAAATGTGTAAACTTTATAGTTTTTTTTAAATTTAAGTATTATAAACAAGAATACTTCAGATATTAGAATAGAGGGCAAATACTGGTCATTTAAAAAAATTTTTTTTTGCTTTTTTGAGGGCAATTGGGGTTAAGTGACTTGCCTCAAGGTCACATGGCTAGTAAGTGCTAAGTGTCTGAGGTTGGATTTGAACTCAGGTCCTCTTGACTCCAGGGCCAGTGCTCTATTCACTGTGCCACCTAGCCACCCCAGGTCATTTAAAATATTTAGTACACTTTAAAGTCCTGTATTTTTCTTAAGGTTTTGTGTTTTTACCGAAACTATTAAGACAACATACCTTCTTTCCCTATTTCTACAGATATATTTATATAAAGATTAAACCCCTTCTTTATAGATTTCTTATTTCAAAATTAGAATTATTCTTTGAGCTAAATGCCACAATTAGAAAAAAAGGGTTTAAAATGTTTTTAATGTTACTTATTTTTGTATTACAGGTTTAAAAGAAACAGCAGGAGCATCAGCAGGACAGTGGGTGCATGTTAGTGATACTCATGTGCAGATGGTTCCAGAATCCAGAGCACTTAATGCACAGGCTTACCTTCTTTTTTATGAAAGGATATTATAGTTATCATTGTTCATAATTGTTTAAAAGTCAATGATTATGTAGACCACCTTTATTTAAATGCTTCAGGGATAAACTGAATATGTAGTGTGCCTCTATTATGTTTTTTTCTTTCATATAAGTCATTACATCCCTTAGATAGTTCTGAACCTTTAAAAAGTTTTTCAGTTATTCCCTTCTAAAACAAGTTTTATTTCCTCAAAACTTTTAGTGTTCCATCTCCTTAAATTAAATGCATAATACTTGCTTTTCCTGAGGTTATGTCAAAATAATATATCATTTATATCTTGGGACCTGCACCCCTGGAGTTCTGGGTGGTATAATTAAATGGTATTAGAATTTGTCTCATTATTATATAAATTTAGATTTTTTCAAGTTGCTATCCCCTAAAACATAACTAACAGTAAAACCTAACATACAATATAACATGAAGTTAGGTGCATTCTTTTTTGCCAAATCTTGTATATGGTTTCAACTTTTTTTAGTAGTAGGTTTAACAAGTAGTTGGCTTACTACTTTGTATTTTGAGAACTAAAAATATAGAAAAAAATTGTCCAAGTTTACGTTCTCAGCCAACATGTGATAGAGTTTGAAGAATATCCTACACATGTATCAACAAGTAAAATTTTATATGTAGGTAACTTGTAATGGGTTCCCAGTAGATAGTTGTCAGTTTATATAGTACCATGGGAAAATTGCTAGATTACATTTTAAAGTTATCAGGATTATATTCTTTATAACATTCTCTTACAAGAAATTATAAAATTTTGTAGTGTTATATTTTAGTAAATACTGACTAGCTTTTGGGAGAGGAGTTCCGAGGTCATGATTCCTTTCTGTACTCAGCATATCATATACATTCAGGTTAGGTTAATTTTAATTTAATTAAATAGAATGTTAGCTTTTCTGATTGTTTCTTATATACAAATATTTTGAGGATAATTTTTTCTTTCACCTTGTGACTACTGTAAAAATATTGCTTTTTTTAATAAATACAAATAGTAGCTTTGTCAAAAAATGAAAGTACAAGTAAAACTAAATCTATTTATTGTATTCTTGACCTGAAAAGTATTAAAATTACTTGTCAGGGTTAGATTTTTTTTTTAAAGGTACTCAGGATACTTTTTTTCCAGCCATAGGAGTATTACATAAAATTTTATTTATTACAAATGAGCCTATAATCAGCATTTAACTATAAAACTTTGATTTCACAATATCACTTAAAAATTCAGTGAATAAAAGGCATTATTATCTAAGAAAATAATTTGTCACAAAAAAAATACATAGCAAATGACAACTCAAAATTTTACATTGTCTAATAGAAGTAAGCTAAGTTGATGTTTTCTTTTAAGTTCCCATTGTACACCACCACTTTAATGGTGTGTCATTGACCCCATTTATATGCATTCAGGATATCCTAATCAGATGCATAGGAATTAGTATCTGTCAGTATCCAGGAAATCTGGTAAATGTTTGTCTTCCAGTACATTCTCTTTTTGAGAAAAAAGATTGGAATTGTTGGGAAATAGAAGTAAAGAAATGGCTGTGCATTGGTTGAACATTACTACCTCTTTAGACCATGACCCTCTGACACAGAAATATGAAGTAGACCTTTTAGTAACTTATTGACTGCTAAAGATTGCGATTAGTTTTTAAGCTTTTGATAGAATACAAAATATGGCACTTGAATAGTACACACTTATAATAATTTTTTTTCTTGTAAAGTATTAACATTCACATTTCAATTGTGTCTTTATGTTATGAATTTTTAGTCACTTGAGAAATAGATATATACATGCTAAGATTTTGTGGGGCGGAAAAGTCTGCATGTAAAATCTAGAAAAACTAAGCTTTTTTAAATTACCAATATTATGATCTAATAGGATGCATCCTAATCCAAGGAGATTCTAGGAAAGTGTAGTGGGTTTTTTAGCTTACTTATTAGTTAGCTATCTTTTTACCAATCTAGCTATTTCTTTTTGATGATGATAAGTATCAGTTATCTCTGTTTCTAAACCTACCAGGCCATTACTAGCAATTGCACATTTCTCAGAGTCAGCAGACTAAAGAATTTCTATTGAAAAGCATTGTGTTAGATTGAGTTTTTAAAGGAAATCAGAGCCAGCCTTTCATTATTTGATATCTGCTTACTTAAAATGAAGCCTGAGATAGTAATGGCTTATCTCAGCAAGGTCAAAAATTAAGGGAAATGAAGTATTCTTCCCAGCCAAATGAAGCAAAGTAAGTACAGGGAATAAAAAATTTTCAGCTCCTACTTAGCATTAGTAGTTAATTCCTCAAACAGCTTCTTAAGCACTGATTTGATTACTATTGCAGAAGTTTTATAGTCATAGAATTTTAGAGCTAAAGGAAGCTTTAGTGATCTGATCCAGGGGTTGCCAGGGCCACCATAGAGCTTTACTTTTATGCAGCTTTTAGTGTTTTGACTCCTTTCATTAATAGGCAAAAAGTCTTAATTATTAGGAACAGTGGATTGCTGAAATCTCTCGAAGTTTTCATATTCCAAGGTTAGAAGCATAGTGTCCTATAAAAGGAGGGGTTACCCCATTTGGAGCTATTTTCCTCATTTAGGCTGTCATTCAGCATAGGATTGGGGTAAGTAGAGCTTGTTTTTTGCCTACTACCTGTAATTCCTCCTGTCTTATACCTCATCCCCTCAGAGCCAGGCTCTCTGCCTTTGACAGTTACTTTAAGAAATTTCTGCAAATATGCTAACAGGCAGAAGTTTTAGGAGTTATCCAGTGCCCATCTTCTATTTAGAAATATGTAAACTGCACATGAAGTTGATGTAAAATCTCTGGCATCAATTGTTTTTTAAAAAAAGTTATTTTCTAAAAAAATAACAAAAAATGGCTCTTTTCCCTTAAAAGGTTATTAATTGCTGATGTAGTCTAGTCTACTTATTTTACAAATGAAGTAACTAAGATTAAGAGATTACTGATTTTAATTGATTGGTTCTGGGTTAACTGTTCTCATTGTGGCGGAGCTGGAACCAGAACCTAATTCTCATGACTTGAATTTCCAGTGATCTTTGCATTTAGCTCTGCTGCATGTTTATCAATATATTCTAGGTTTGACATTTTACCTCAGTGTTCTGCAATCTGCACTAGCTTTTTTTGTAATTCACTTAGCAGATGTTTTAGTATGCAAAAGCCAGAGTGGGTTTTATTTACAGTTCCAGAAATAACATGGAAGAATGGTGATTCACTTTTCATTTCCTTAGCTTTTATACTAATTATGAAATCTTTAGTCTTGAAATTTCTTCTCATGTGAGAATATTCATCTTCTGAATAGAAAAGATACTATTTGATTAAGAATATAATATGTTGGTAATGGTTTTTGCTAATAGAGAAAGCATGTATTTATTCTATTTATAATACATAGTACGTTTTCAAATATAAATTTCGTTTTGAATATTGCCAAAGTTTATTCAATGCAGTCTTATTAATGGAAAGATGCATACCTTCAGGGATACTTAAGTGAGAGGCCATTATGATAAGGACATTTTTTTTAAAAAGCAGAACAAGTTATTGGAAATTTTATAAATACCCAACTCAACTGCCATGGTCTAGAATTCTTCCCTTACCTGAGTGAAAGCCTCAGTAATTGAGGTTAGAAATTAGTTTATAATATATGCTTAACTATTATACTTTTCTCCCTAGTTTTTTTGCACTTCAGTGGTAAAATTATGACTGTCAATTTACATGTATTTGCTAGAGAAAACTATTGCTTACTGTACTCAAGTTTTTACCATTTAAAATAAAGCTTAAGAGATACTTTCTTCAAACTTTTATTTTTTTTAGATGACTAGAAAGGGTGCTGAGGAGTTAGGAGATGAGTGGTGATAAACCATCCACAGAAAGAGTTAGTTTTCCGTGAATTTGGATTAGCAAACAACTGTTTGGTTGTGTATTTAACAGCTTGCATCCTACCTGTGATTGTTGACATCAGGACTCAAATTCATACATGCCAAATATAGCTTCCTGAAGAAGTAAATGTAGTTTAATGTGAGAAGTAAAAATTTAGCTTATGTCTGGGTTTCTTTTTTCTTTTTTTTTCAGTATCTTTCTACCTATTTCTAAGTCCCTTTTCACACAAATTATTTCTTCTGCATGATCTCTTATAGAATAACCTTAGCAGAATATATATTTTATGTGCAATAAAACTGAGCCTTCAGTTTAATACTTAGTGCATTATCAAATTGATTGTATTTTTTGTTATTTGAAATGTTTATTGTTAATGTAAAGTTGCTAAGAGGAAATGTATTTATAATACAACAGACAGATGAGATGAGAATATATTTTTAATTTTCAAAAATATTTTAGATTGGTCATATCTTTCATTATACTTGTAATTTAAAACATTCTGCAATGTTTTATAAAAGATAATCATGCATCTGGTTTAACATGTTGCTTTTATTGGGGGAAACGTACATTCTTAATAAATATTGATTTATTTGATGTGTGTATTAAGACTGACATAACATAATTGGCTTTGCAAAGAAGATTGTTGGCAACATCTTTGGCTACAAGTGTTTCATATTTGTTATTAAGGATGTTTTTACTGCTTTGGTGGATCCCTGATTTCATCACTATGGATATTTTCTTCACTACTATTATCACAAACTCTCACATCTTATTCATTATGTGTGATTCTGTTTCCTATCTTTAAATAAATCCTCTGTAGTAGTATCCATCAGGGCAACATCAAAGGCCTTCCACTTATCCTTTTTTTCCCCCTTCAGCAACCTGTGGGAATACTTGGCCTATACTTGAAATAATCTCTATTTTTAGATTTTCTCAAAGTGTTTAATTGTTTCATAAAATCTTAGACCTAGAAGAATAACCTTAGAGGTCTTTTAGTTCAATTTCACATTTGATACAATTATACCACCACCATCACCATATCACTAATTAATGATCAGCTAGTGTTCAAGTCTTTATAATGATAAAGCATTGACCTGATAGCCAGTTTCATTTTTAATAGCCATAATCGTTAGAAAAAACCCTAAGGCTTCTCTTTTCAAGGTTAACCATTCTCAGTTCCTTTAACTGTACCGTGGTTTCCAGGTTTGCCAGTGTCCTTCCAAAAATGTGGTACTGAGATGTGGGTATCATCACCTAGATATGGTTTGATGAGTTCAAGGTAACTGTTACTGTTACCTCCTTTCAACTTGACATTATGCTTCTAATATTGCTATATAAAAATGTATGAATTTTTCAGAATGTTTGTCATTAGTTAAAATTAGCAGGTCCTTCACACATAAATTGTTAAGCTGGTCTTCCCCATCCTATATTGGTGCAATTAATTTTTTAAACCTAAATTAATTTTTGTCCATATTAGATTTCATCATCTTAGTTTCATCATTGCTATATATTCCATTCAAGAAGTAGAACTTCTTGCTTTTAGCAATGATTATGTAGAAGAAAGGCCACTAATCCAAAGAGTGATTTGGAGGGTTTTGAAATTGTAAAGAAAGCCAGAGACTGATTGTGAGGAAAGAAGTTCAGGAGGACCTGAGAAATTAAGGGCAAATGACTAATACAAAAAGTATTCAAGGAGAGAAACCTGAGAAGGAGGTGAACTAAAGAGACGAGAAGAGCAGAAGGACTTCAGCAGATGGAGGACTCAAGAACAACTCAGTCTGTGATTGAGATTTAAAGGGATTTGAGCAGAAGAATAAAAATAATCCAATTATGCAAAAGACCAAATCTTTAATATGGGAGAAGGTGTGTTGGTTTAAAATGAGATAACCAAGGCTATGAAGATTAAGTGAATAAAGCCTTTATTAAGCACTTAATATGTGCAAAATACTGGAGATATAAATATAAAAGTAAGACAGCCCCATTCTCAAGGAGCTCACATTCTAATGAGAGGGAAAACACATGTGGAAGGATTCAGCTGGGAGATGGGAAAGGTCCCATGGTCTTTAGGGTGCAGCAGTAAAAGCAGATGATAATGGCCTCTTTAATGTCATTTCCACTGATAAAATGATAGCAATTTCTGATGTTGAATCATTTAAGGATTTTGATGGCAAGAACTTTATTTTCTGGGTCATTGGTAGATGGGACTGTAGTACCTGCAGTAGCAAAGTTGCCAGGCTGTCTCCACAGGGGTTACTTTCCAGAGTGATGGCTGAGGCCTCAGTCCTGGAAGCTTTGCTTTTCTCAAGGCAATCCTCAGCTATCCCTATCACAATTGGAAGAGAGATGGTGATGGTGGTTTAACTTATCTGGCATATGCTGCCTCCTGTCACTCCTTCAAGGTGTTTCACTACTTCTTCAGCTGGCTGTTTTGACTGCCCTGTGACCATTAGTTGGCAGTTGGTGGGAATGGCTGACCCCTTCTCCACGATTAGAATTAGAAAAGGGGGCAAAATTCCTGGCCACCAGAGAGATGAGTAGATACAGAGAATCCAGAGGGAGCAGGGATAGATAATCTGGAGCCTTGACTACAGTGATCTGGAAACCATGGAAGAAAGGACAAAAGTAATCAATGATTCTTTGAAAGGCACCCTCCTTGTATGACACCTAGTTTATAATAGGCTCAATTTGCATCCCCAAATGTGAATTTCAATCCCATGGTAGGCATTTTATAGCAAGGGGAAGATTCAAAGACACAACTAATTGGTTTTTCACCTCATATTGTAGCCAGTGAGGCTCCAGTTAGTAAAGTTTCATAAGAAGTGGGAATTTCTAGCAAAGCATATTCCTAGCAAATTCCAGAGTGGTTGTAGAGTGTCACAAACATAAAGAGGCATGTCTAAAGCAGAGACAACCTGTCCCAAAGACTGCGCTGAAAATGTAATGGGAAAAGAACTTGGATTTAATCTTTAGGTGCTAAAGAGGCTAGCCATGTATTAAGGTTGTAGAGGTGATAAAAGAAAATTGACAACTCTTAGAATTAAAATCATCCATAAGACCTAATCTCCCAGGGAAATATCAATCTTCCAGTAAGCAATAAAAATAGGTAAAATTTTGTAATAACTAATCCTGAGTATAATGTTTATAATTTTTTTTAATTTAACATTTTAAAAAATTTTGAGTTCCAAATTCTTTGCCTCACTCTAGTCCCTCCTCTGCCCACTGAGAAAGCAAACAATATAATACCATTATACATATGAAGTTGTGCAAAAGTTTGTATTTCTACCACAATCAAATACTACTGATGTTTTAAGGTACAGACTAGTATCCCTCCTAGAAAAGAGGGTGAATGGGCTTGAGAAATATGGACTCTGTTATCCAGAATAATAAAGCATAATGTGAGCCAAAGAAGCAGAGGTGAATCAAGTTATATATGAGGAAGCTGGAGTATGGGGAAAATGTCACAAGGAGCACTGAAAACATGGAACCAAAAAATTATTTCTTTTGTCTTCCGAAAAGAAAACTTGCCAAGATTTGTCAAAGTAGATGATTACTACCCACATTTATTAATTTACATGAATGCAGGTAAAACTTCAAGAACGAACCTAGAAAGTATTGCCAAAAATAAGGAAGTCTTGGGCAAAAATTTTAGACTTTAAGACAGGTGATTGGGGCAGCCAGGTGGCACAGCAAGTAAGAGCACCGGCCCCAGAGTTGGGAGACCTGGAATCGGTTCCAGCCTCAGATACTTAGCACCCACACAAAATATAACTGACCATGTAACCTTGAGCAAGTTAACCCCATTTGCTTTAAAAAAAAAAAGTGATAATTTCATCACAGCTGCTTATCAAAAGACAAAGAATGCAGAAGGGGAAAGCAGATTTGAGAAGTGAACCTCTGGTTAAACACAAGATTTTGATTTCTGGACCACAGACTAAAATATTCAAATAGCCTGGATGGGAATTGAGTTCTCCTAACAAAGGCTACTAAGAATTTATCTTGGAGTCTCACAAAACTAATCAAAAAAAAGGAAAGAGAAGAGAGAATATGCCTTGTGATATATATCCACCAAACCAGATACCATATGATGTAGCTATAATGTGGGAAGAAATAGTTAAAATGCCCAGAAGTTCAATAGAGTCAACATCCAACAAAGAAATCACTCAAACCCATGGTCTCAGAAGTCTACAAATTCACAAAGCATGGGTACCAAACAATAAGAAATGGTAATCCTCTAGCCATGTGACTTTGGGCAAATCACTTAACCCCAATTGCCTTCCAAAAAAACAAACAAAAAAAGAAATAGTAATCCTAACAATAGAACATTTAACCTTAAAGCAGGTATCACTGTAACTTGGTGAGAGAAGATCTATGACTAGATTCATGTGAGAAAATGCAGAAAATAAAAGAGCAAAGGAGAAGTTTTAAGTGAAGTTCAGTGGAGCCAATAATGTTTTTGTCATTGGAGCATCCTACAGACCACACGAATAGAAAGTAGAAGTAGTTAAATTCAGGAAACATCAGTTTTGACCTAGTGGCATCCTCCCAATTACTTAGGCTAGTGGTGTAGGTGTCATCTTTGATTCCTCATTATCCTCCACCCCTATAGCCAATCTGTTGCCAAGGCCTGTCATTTCTACCTTCACAACATGTATCTCTCATACTGTCTTTCTTCTCTTCTATAACACTGTCACCACATTTGTCCATTAGGGGTGAGGAACCTGCTACCTCAAGGCCACAAGTGTCCTTGAAAAATCCATTTGTTCTATGAGGTTTGGATTCAGTCAAAGGGCCACACTTGAGGACCTAGAGGGCCACATGTGGCCTCAGGGTCAAAAGTTCCCCACCCCTGGTACAGACCTTTATCACTTCACACATGTACTATTGAAACAGCTTGTTGATTAGTCTCCCTGCTACATACCTCTCCCCATCCTCCACTCAGAGAGTTTACCCACTTCGAAGAGTTTAATTTTGACCTGTCATCCCCCTACTCAATCAACTTCAGCTGTTCAGTTGTTTTTCAGTCATCTTTAATTGTTCGTGACCCCATTTGGGGTTTTCTTGGCAGAGATACTAGAGCATTTTGCCATTTCCTTCTCCAGCTTATTTTTATAGATGAGGACACTGAGTTAAGTGAATTGGCCAGGGTCACAGCTAGTAAGTGTTTGAAGCCAGATTTGAACTCGGAAGATGAGTTTTACTGACTCCAGGCCCAGAACTCTATCCACTCTACTACCTTCATTGGCTTTTTATTGCCTCCAGGATCACTTATAAAATCCTATGTTTGTTTTTTAAAGCTCTCAATAAGCTGACCCCTTTTCTAACTTTTCAGTTTTCTTAGTTCTTCACCCCATCTTCCACCACATACTCTGCTATCCAGTGATATTGGCCTTATTGATCTTCACACTAGAGATACACTTTGATCTCCAGACTCTGGACAATTTCACTGACTGTCCGCTATGCCTAGAACTCTCCCTCATCTCAGGCTCCTGGTTTCCCTGACTTCAAATCTTGGTAAAATCTACAAGAAATCTTTCACAGTCCTCCTTAATGCTAGTGTCTTTCCTCTGTTATCTTCAATATTTATCTTGTTCATACATAGTTGTTTGCATATTATCTCTTCCATGAGACTGTAATGTATCTTTATAGTCCCAGTGCTTAGCACAGTATTGGCACATAGTAGATTCTTAACAAATATTTATTGACTAATATAGCTGTAAAAGAGGATTTAACTTTCCAGCAATCCACCAGAGGCAGTTTTCTGCCACACAGGTAAAAATGTCTTGATTTAAGTGTTTCTTTCATAAATTTTCAAAAATTGGCAGAAGATACAAGCCCAGTTGCTTCCATTTAAATACCAAAATCCAACAAGCTCCTCCTCCTGAGATTATACCTCAGTTTCACCCCTTTTACCAAAGCAACCTCCTATTGCAAACTGTACTTGGGAGAATTCATTTATGAATATATGTCTAGTCCACATGACTCTTTAGGAACCACAACTCCAAGGATGTCTTACACTTTTTACTCTTATAGGAAATAAACATTGAAAGACATTTCTGTATTAACAAGCTTTATGTGGAAGTGTGTCCATTTCTAATATTTGCTCCATGAAGCTAGAGGATGTTAGTTGCCAACAATTTCAAGAAGTTTAGAACTGGGAACTCCTGTAACTATGGGCTGCATTAGACAACCTTTAGACAGTAAAATTCTTGGATTATATAAGATCCTTTTGAATCTGGATTCACTGAATAAGCATTATGATTAAGCATGTGAAGAGTCAGGGACATTGGTAAGTGCTGGAAAACAAAAACGGTCTTTGGGGAGGGAGGTGGGGGGTTACATTTGATTGGGGGAAACTAGTAATTTCAAGTAGGAGGACCCCTGCAACTGGTTGGCACTTGAGCTGAGATTTGAAAACTAGGGATGTTGGGAATCATTAGGAGGGAGTGCATTGCAGATATATGGCCTAGTAAAAAGCATTAATAAAAGAGATAGAATGGGGGCGGCTAAGTGGCGCAGTGAATAGAGCACTGGCCCTGGAGTCAGAAGGACCTGAGTTTGGATCCGGCCTCAGACACTTAACACACACACCTAAAAAAACTAGCCGTGTGACCTTGGGCAAGTTACTTAACCCCAATTGCCCTCCAAAAAGCAAAAAAAAAACAAGATAGAATGTCATATATGTGAGAACAAATAGGCCAATTTACCTTGAATACAAGTGTGAAGGAGAGTATTGTAAGCCTAGAAAAATAGGTTGGAAGGTGATGGTGAAAGGCTTTAAATAGCTGGATGAATGAAGAGGGAAAAAAACACTAAATACCAAGCACTGTGCTAAGAGCTAAGGGACACAAAGAAGGGAAAGTCCCTACTTTCAAGGATCTTATACTCTAATAGGAGACAAATATAGGTGAGAAAATGACAAGGCACCATATGTTGTTTTAGAAAGCTCCAGGGGGGTGACCAGGTGGTGTAGTGAATAGAGCACCGGCCCTGGAGTTAGTAGGACCTGAGTTCAAATTCAGCCTCAAATACGTGACACAATTACTAGCCATGTGACTTTGGGCAAATCACTTAACCCCAATTGCCCTCCAAAAGGCAAAAAAAAAAAAAAAAAGATTGGTTATATAGTTTTACAAGAAAGGGAGGCAGGAGAATAGAAGGAATAAAAAGAATACCTGGAACGAGGATGGCTCTATCCATCAGGGCCAGTATGAACCAGTTTGAGCCAGGCCTGTGGTTGCTGGCGAAGCAGAGATGTTCTGTGTTCACTCAGTGGATACTGCAAAGGATCACTGGTATGTCAAACTTGAGCAACACTCATTCTGCCTCCTGATTGGCTGATTTTGATTCCCAGGTTATTTCAGCTTCTCCAGGATAATAATAAGTTCAAATAAATCAAAGTGATTAGTAAACTCATTATTCATTCCATTTCTACAGGAGCTATGTGGAGGATATATTGGAGATGGGAGCGACTAGCAGCAGGGAGCCCAAAAAGGAACCTATTATGGAATCTCATGATTGACAAGATGGTGGAGTAATTGTTTTCCTCCAATCTTAAATAAAGAAATGCACTAGATATGGAGTAACTAAAGCTGAATCCACAAGGTTAAGAAATCCTGCAAATGATGAAAACCTTATGAAATAACATCAGAGGACTTAAATATTTAAGAGATTACACTCAGGATCCATACCCTCATTCCTCTCCATAAGCCAAGCACAAGTATAACATCTCACAAATGATGGGGTTTCTTTCTTGATCACTTCCTAGTACTAAAGGACTAAACCTCCTGTTTCCCTCCTTCCTCTAAGAGATGGAAAACATAGATCCTGACCATCCAAAAAAAAGATAAGTTGGACAGGGCAAGAGAAAAGGTTTATCTGTCCAAATAAAAGACTGAAAACCAGATCAGCCAGTTCTTGCCCCTTGCAGTATATTCTAGTCAGGGACACTGGTCACATTCTTGTGTTTCCCCTCAAATGGAAAAGGAAGGTATCAGTGAAAAAGAGAAATCATTAAGCACCTATTACGTACCAGGAACTGTGCTATGCACTAGGGACACATAAAGAAACAAAAGACAATCAATCCCCTACCCACAAGGAGCTCACAATCTAATAGGATACACAGCATGCAAACAAATCTATACAAACAAGCTATATACAGGATAAATAAGAAATAATTAACAGGGGGAAGCTACTAGAATTAAGAAGGATTAGGAAAGGCTTCCTGTAAAAGATGGAATTTTAGTTGGGATTTCAAGGAAACCAGTAGATAGAATTGAGGGAGAGTATTCCAAACATGAGACAGCCGGAGAAAATGTCCAGACCTGAGAAATGGAGTGTCTTATACATGGAACAGCAAGGAGGCTAGTGTCATTGGATAGAAGACTATGTGGTGGTGAGTGAAGTGTAAGAAGACTCTAAAGTTAGGTTATAAAGGGCTTTGAATGCTTTTTGATCTTAAAGGTGATAAAAGACACAGTTTATGGATGAGGGGAAAGGAATGATATGATCAGACCTGCATTTTAGGAAAATGACTTTAGTGGCTGAATAGAGGATGGATTGAAGTGAGGAGAGACTTGAGGCAGACAGACCCATTAGCAGGCTATTGCAATAATCTAGGCATGAGGTGGGGCCTATTATTGGTCAATCAGTAAGAGCCAGAGTGATTTGGATTTAAGGCATGGTCTACTGACTCCATTTGAATCCCAATGTACTTTATCAAAGCCTGGTTTTTTTCCATTGCTGTATTTCAAGAAAGCATAAGTGAAACTAAATGGGGCAAAGGAGTTAATTGTCCCAGTTTTTTTTTTTTAAGATAGAATAAAAAAGAAGGGAAGAAAAAAATCTAGCCCATAAACCCCAAAATATCTTGCTAGGTTTCAGTAGTCAAAATTTATATTCCTTTGGACAGAGCACAAATTTTTTTGAGTGCTGTGGTGGAAAAGGCAGCACAACCCTAGTAAATAGGAAGCAGCATTTAGGCCCTGAAGGTGGGGAATAAGGGAGGGTACAGGGGAATGAATGAGGGAGTGGGGAAAGGGTAGTCTCTAGGACCCAGGATGGAGGAAACAGTCCTCAGACTCTAGCTTTCTCTCCTGTCAGGGCAAACGTATGCCAGGGCCTGTGCACTGCTTCTCTTCCCCCATTCTGGAGCTCAAGAACATTTTTTTTTTTGCTTTTTGGAGGGCAATTGGAGTTAAGTGACTTGCCCAAGGTCACACGGCTAGTAAATGTTAAGTGTCTGAGGCTCGATTTGAACTCAGGACCTCCTGACTTCAGGACCGGTGCTCAACTGCTCAGCCTAGCCACCCCATGCCCAAGAACATTTTTACTGCCCCCTGGCCTCTGGCAGGAGCACTACTGCAGACATTGCCACTGTTGTGGCCTGAGATCCCTTCTCCTCTGTTGCAGGCTGAACATTGATTCTCTATGATACCACCTTCCTTTGCCAGGACCTGAACAATGCTGAGGGCACTTCCATTGTTCCCCTGTGCTGGGGCAGGAGGGTTGCCAGAGACACTGACACTACAGGAGTCTGAGCTCTGTTTCTCTGCTGGATGCATATTGACTTCAAAATGTAATGTTTTCTAGATTTTATTGTATTTTTATTTATGTTAAAATATTTCCTAATTATATTTATTCTAATTGGGGTACTAGGGAGGCCACATATTTGACACCTCTGTTCTTAACTATGTTTAGGACTTTGTCACTAAGGGGTATATTGTCTTAGAAGATATCTACCAGTATCCTCTGCCACATGAGCCGGGCTGGTTCTTTTCCTTAAAAGGTATTGAAATTAAAAGACTGTTAGGTTTTGGTTTCCTTGCTTTTCTCATTTGGTGGGGGAGGAAAGTTAGAAGGTAGAGAATTCAGAACAGAAAATAAAATTGAATTCTCCCAAAAAATGGAAGACTATCAAAGATGACAGCCATATAAGAAAATGTACAGCCCAACTCTCTCCTACAACTTCTCCAGCTAAAATCAAGAAAGAACACCAGACTGAGCACTGATCGGGAAACCCAAGGAAAAAACCATAATGAGTTTTTTGGTTTTTTTTCCAGTCAGGTTAGCGCAGGGAGACAGACAGAGAACTTCAGGCACTGAGAGTAGAGGTAAGAGGTTCAGCCAGGAAGGTTCACACAGAGCTTTCTACTACAGAGACTGGCTTGGGGCCTAAGGCTGTGTATCCAGAAAGGTTCAGAGACAGAACAGAGCTGGCAGTTGTGATGCTCTGATGTTAGAGTAGGGTTGTGGATGTAGCTTGGACTAAAGTGAGGGCCTGATGCTAAAGCAAGAAGAAGGATCACAATTCCAGCCTGGATGAGGACTGAGGCTATGTGCCATACAAGGAGTAGGAATAGAAGCCAACTGGCAGCTGGGCCCTTCTGATTTCAGAAATGGATCAAGGATCCAGTGCAGATTGAGGTTAGAGCCTGTAGGTATAGAGAAGGGCAAATAGTAGGGGTCAGGATCCAGCAAAGCCAGGGCCTAACGCTATATACTGGGTAGGCATTAGGAATAAAAGATCACCTAGAGCTCTATCACACTGACTTCATAGCAGGATCTCAGATTCAGCCCATAGATCCAAACTGGGGACTGTAGCTGAGGAAAAAGAGATCTGGGAACTTGGACCAAAGACAATCCTGAATTTTTTTTGGAGGGGCAGTTGGGGTTAAGTGACTTGCCCAAGGTCACATGGCTAGTAAGTGTTAAGTGTCTGAGGTTAGATTCGAACTCGGATCCTCCTGACCCCAGGGCCAGTGCTCTATTCACTTTGCCACCTAGCCACCCTGACAATCCTGCATTTTCTAACCATCTGAACCTGCAGAGCCTTCTGGATAGTTGACAGAAGCTGAGGTAAGCAGCTGTCTACAGGAGCCTTAAGCAAACCTATAGTTTTGTTACCCAGACCCAAACTAGATTTGGTAGCCTGCAGAATTCAGAGATCAGTGATCAGCTGTAGCCTAGATCAGACCACGTGGGGTGTGCTGAAATTTTGCAGCTCTGTGGCCTGAGCCACCACTGAGATCCGTCAAAAACAAAGCACTTAATATCCAGAGAAAGCAGCAGCATGATCCCAGAGAATATAGACAAGAACCAAACAATGCCTGGATGTGTCCAAAGTGTATAAAGCCTGGCCCTAACACAAATCTCAGTTCAGGAAATAAGATTAGAAGAATGAGTTAGCAATGAAAGACAATCACAATAAAAGGACATTAGGGAACCAGGGACCCAAGATGGAAACACAGAAGAGACTAACTCCAGTTTCTATAAGCAAAGATTTAAAGAGTTTTTGAACTTAGCCACAAGGTCAACTAGAATTCTCAAAAAAAATTAAGCATAAGTTTAAAAATAATATTATAAATGTGAAATATGAACACTAGAGGAAAGAATTTTAAAATAAATAAAAGTACTAGAGGAAAGACTTGGAAGGGGAATTAACAGCTTAGTATAAAAGATACAAAACCTTACTCTAGTACAGAAAACCTGAAAATTGGAATGGGTCAAACAGAGGCTAATGACTCCATGAAACAAGAAAAATATTAAAAATAATAATAATATAGTATATCATATATAATGTAAAACATAGTAATAAACAAAAACTAATAATAATTAAAAACTAAAAGAATAAAGACCAAGAGCTGGAAATGGTTTTATTATATTTCTGATGGTCTTGAAAGACGGAAGGAAAACAAAATAGAGACAAAAGGGAGAGGAGGAACCCACTAGCTCAAGCAATCTGGGTGCACAAGTAAAACACTGAGGAAGCGATAAGGCCAGAGGGCACTTGAACCTCATTTTCATCTAAACAGGTTAAAGAACACACAGTTTGATGTTTAAATATATTCAACTCAATAGGAAAACAGCAGGGAACAGGGATTTAGCAAAACAAACAAACAAAGACAAAAATGCAAAAAACTGCAATGATGATGAAGATCATGGGGTGGGGATATGGGAGTGGGGGCAGAGAAGGTGGTGATTGGAAAAGGTTAAAAAGGATTTTAGATCCTAGGTGAGGGAAACTACAGATAACCAGTGCTGGGCACACTCCTGTCATCACCTCCATCTTTGTAAAGAGTGGGTGGGGGTGGGGCAAAGGAAGGATAAAGTATAAGAGAACAGGATTCTTTCTTTTTGTCAGAGAGGATTGCACACACCTAGGAATGATGTGGTCCTGTGCGGCCCCTCTCCCCCACACCCATTCCATTATGTGCTGGACTTCTCACCTGGCCTCTTTCTGAATGGAGTGTAGGGAGAGAGACACCATTCTATCTTCCTTCTTCTGCCAGTCTCATGGCCTGGCCTGACCTGAACTGCTGTCAGGGGAAAGGAGAAAAATGCCGTTCCATGTGCTCCTACACAGATCTCCTTTCTTGAGCTGACTAATGCCTTGAGAGGTCATCACCTTGAGACCAAAATGCTGGGATGCTGATAACCTACCTGAATTCATTCCTCAATGATTAGTAAACTCCTGTCTGGTAATATCCTCCGAAACATAGGCATTATGAATCCCTGGTTGTAATCATTCAAAACTTATTCTCTGTCTCCACAGACTACTATGTTATTCCTATCCCCGTTCAGCCCAACTCACTTTAATGTCCTACTCTAATACTACCTACACCTTGATCTCTGAAATACCTGCTTCAGAGGTAATAAACTTGCTTTCATCTTAAATCTTTTCCTTTCATCCTACCTCCATTTTCTGAGTCTCAATGAGACTTGGCTCCCTTCTAATGACATGGTCTCCCTAGCCACCTCTTTCATCACTAGTTTGGTCATTTTCCTGTTCCTCCAACCTTTCTCATTGATCAAAGTTAGGGAACTGGCATACTCATTGCTCCCCATTGACATGTTTGGTGTGTGGTTTTTCTTTCCACTTATATTGTATGTATATTGTTTTCTTGACACTGCTTACTTTACATAAATTCATGTATGTCTTTCCATGCTTCTCTGTATTCATCGCATACATCATTCCCTGTAGCACAGTAATATTCCATTACATTCAAGTACTGTGATTTGTTTATCCATTCCCCAGTTGATGGGTATCTACTTTATTTCCAATTCTTTGCTATCACAAAAAGTGCTATTATAAATATTTTAGCATATATGAAGACTTTTCAATATTCATTGATTTCTTGGAGTATAAGCACAGCAATGAGGTCTCTGATTCAAAGACATGACCTCTGCTTTATACTATCGTTTGAGGTCTGGAAATTCTATTCATCCTCTCTCCTTATTTCTTTTCATCATTTCCCTTGATATTTTTAAAATTTAGTTTTTTTGAAATGAATTTTGTTGTTTTTGTTAAGTTCTATAAAGTATCCCCTTAGGAATTCGATTGATATAGCATTAAAGGTGTAAATTAATTTTGGAAGCATTATAATTCTTATAGTATTGGCACAGCCTACCTACCCATGAGCACTGGATATTCTTCCAGCTGTTTGAATTGTTCTTTATTTCCTTAAGGAGCACTTTGTATTGAATCTATATACTACTTTGTGTGCTTTTTTAGCTTGATCCCTTGGCATTTAATGCATTTTGTAGCTATTTGGAATAGAATTTCCCTTTCTAGTTTTGTTTCTTGAGTTTTGTTATATTATATAGAAATGCTATTGATTTTTGAGAGTTTATTTCGTAGCCTAAAACTTTGTTGAAGGTATCAATTGCTCCAATTAGTATCTTTGCTAATTCCTTTGGATACTTTGAATATACTATCATATCATCAGCAAATAGGGATAGTTGTATATCCTCTTTACTTTCTTTCTGTGCAACTATTTCAAATAATCGTGAGGAAAAAGAGTGTCCTTGCTTCACTCTCATATTTATTAGGAAAAGTTCTGGCATAGCCCTATCGCATATGTTTGCTTTTGATTTTGTCAAAGATTTTTTCTGCATCTATTGAGAATGTCCTGTTGTTTGTGATATTTTGGGTTTTAATATAATCAATTATGTCAATTGTTTTTCTAACATTGAACCATCCTTGCATTCCTAGTATAAATCCCACTTGGTCATAATGAATGATTTCTTGGATAAATTGCTATAGTATGTTTGATAAGATTTCACTTAAAAGTTTTGAGTTGATATTTATTAATGATATTAGCCTATAGTTTTCTGTCTGCATTTTATCTTTCCTTTTCCCTATTTTAGGTATTGGGACTATATTTCATAAAAAGATTCTGGTAGGATCCCCTCATTTATCACAAAAACTAGCTGTGTGACCTTGGGCAAATCACTTAACCCCAATTGCCCTGCCTTTCCCCCTTCAAAAAAAGCAAAAACAAAAGATTCTGGTAGGGTGTTTTCTCAGATTTTCAGAATGATTTGTGAAAAAATGACATTAATTGTTCTTTAAAAGTTCGATAGAATTCTCCTGTGATAGAATTCTTAAAGTTTGATAGAATTCTTCAGGAATAGGAGTTTTTTCTTTGGTAGTTCCTTTATAGCTAGATATATTTTCTTTCCTAAGACTGGCTTATTTAAGATTTCTATCTGGCCTTCTGATGGGTATTTTACATTTTTAAACTATTTCTCCATTTCTTCTGTGTTCTCTGTTTTGTTACCATATAACTGCATAAATTAATATTCCGATTATTCTTTTTTTTTTCTTCTGGGTTTCTTTATGATTTCATCTTGATCATTTTCTATTTTATTGATTTGATTTTTTGCCCTCTTCTAATCAAATTAAGTAAAGTTTATCAATTTTATTAGGTTTTTTAAAGAACTAATTTTATTTATCATTTCTATGGGGGTTTTTGTTTCCAATTTATCTATTTCACCTCTAATTTTTAATTCTCCTTTTTTGTGCTTATTTTTTACTTGTTTTTTGTTGACTTTCTAGTTTTTAAAGTGCATATTCAGTTCATTAGTCCTCTATTTTTCTATTTTGTTAATATAGGTATATGATTTTTCTCCCTAAGGATTGCTTTAGGTGTAATTCAGAAATTTTGGTATATTTTTCATCATTATCATTTTTTTCACATAATTATGGTGTCTATGATTTGTTGTTCTTGACCCATTCACTATTTAATATTTCATTGTTAAATCTTCATTTGGGTCTCTGTCTTTTCTTTGTAGACTTTGAATTAATAATTATTTTTATTGCATTATTGTTTGTAAGTAATATATTAACTATTTTTTACTTTTTACATTTGTTTGCAATATTTCTGTGCCCTAATATATGGTCAATTTTTGTAAAAGTTCCATATGGTGCTGAGAACTATGTATACAAGTATACCTTGGAAATATTGTAGGTTCTGTTCCAGAATACTGTAATAAAGTAAATATTGCAATAAAGTAAGTCACACAAATATTTTGGCTTCCTAGTGCATATCAAAGTTATGTTAACACTATGCTATAGTCTATTAAGTGTGCAATAGTATTGTGTCTAAAAACATCAATGTAATATATTAATTAAAATATACTTTATTGCTAAAAAAATGCTAATTGTCCTTTGAACCTTCAGCTAGTTGTAATCTTTTTGCTGGTGGAGGGTCTTTATGTTGATGGTTGCTAACTGATCAGGTTGCTGAAGGTTGGGGTGATATGGCAATTTCTTAAAATAAGAGAATAATCAAGTTTACTCTATCAATTGACTTTTCCTTTCACTTGAATATGTAAATGCCACTGTAGGGTTATGAATTGGCCTAATTCAATATTGTGTCTCAGGTTTTAAGGAGACCCAGAAGACAGGGAAAGAAACAGGAACTGCCAGTTGGTGGAGCAGTCAGCATATCAATTCATCGATTAAGTTTGTGATGCCCCAAGACAAATTACAATAGTAAGATCAAAGATCATAGATCAGCATAACAGATATAATAATAATGAAAAAGGTTTGAAATATTGTGAGAATTACCAAAATGTGACACAGAGAAACAATGTGAGCACATGCTATTAGAAAAATGGCACTGATAGATTTGCCTCAATACAGGGTTGCCACAAACCTTCAAATGGTAAAAAATGCAATATCTGTGAAGTTCAATAAAGCAAAGTACATTAGAGCACCAGGCTTGGAGTCATCTTGTTGAGCTCAAATCTGTCCTCAGACATTTACTAGCTGTGTGATGCTGGGCAAGTCACTTAAACCCATTTGCCTCAGTTTCCTTATCTGTAAAATAAGCTAGAGAAGGAACACACCCCAGTATCTTTGCCCAGAAAACCCCAAATGGGGCCACAAAGAGTCAGACATGACTGAAAACAACTGAACAACAACAAAAATACCTTTATTAATTTGCCAGCACATTTTGAAGATGCCACATTCCTTTAACTCTAGTTTCCCTGTATCTTTGTTCAATTCTGTTTTCCCCCTTTTGTTTATCTTTGTCTTAGACTTATGAAAAACTGAAAGGATAGTAAAGTTTCCTATCACTATTGTGTTATTATTTATGTCTTCCTGTAGCTCAGTTAATGTATCTTTTATGAATTTGAATGCTAACACATTTAGAGTGTATGTTTATTACTGATATTGGTTTATCTATGATTCCTTTCACTATAATGTAGTTTCTTCATTTAAACTAATATTTTTTAAAATTGTTTTTGCTTTGTCAAATAGTATGATTGCAACTCCTACTTTTTGGAATCATCTGATGCATAATATATTTTTTTCTCCATCCTTCAAGTTTTATTTTATAAATGTGTTCCTTGTAAGCAACAGATTGTAGGGTTTTTTAAAAATCCATTCCATTACTATTTTTTGTTTTACTGCATTATTTCATTCACATTTAAGGTTATAATAATTATGTTTATATTCTCCTCAATTTATCTCTGATATTGTTTTTTAAGTTATTATTTTTACCCTTCTTTTCCTGCAAACATGTTCCTTCAATGACTTTACCTTTTCTTTCTTTCTTTTTAAAGGTGGTTCTTTTCTCAATGGCTCTTTCTCTCACCCAGATCCCATCCTCTCATTAGTTACCACTTTTCCTTTAGGATTGTGTTTATTAATTCCTTTTTCTTTCCTGCTTTTATCTGGTTATTAATTCCTTTTTCTTTCCTGCTTTTATCTGGTTATTAATTCCTTTTTCTTTCCTGCTTTTATCTGGTTATTAATTCCTTTTTCTTTCCTGCTTTTATCTGGTTATTTAATTCTTCTCCCCTTTTTTTCCATCCTAGTAAAGTAGATTTCCCCTTCTTCTCCTATCTTCCCCTTCAACTAGTCCTGTTCATTAGTTGATTAAAATTCATTTTGCACTCCTTTTCAGAGAGGATTTCTCTCACTTTCTTCATTGTTCATCTTTTCTTTCTTGTCTACACTTTCATTCTCTGATTTCTGATCTCTCTAATTATCTAAGGGTCCCTCAGGGTTCTGTTCTGGGCCCTCTTCTCTTCTCCCTCTATACTACTTCACTTGGTGATCAGATCACATCAGTTCCCATGGATTTAATTACCATGTTTATGCTGATGATGCTCAAATCTGTCTGCTGACTTTCAGTCTCCAATCTCTAATTGTTTTTCAACATCTTGAACTGGATGTCCAGTAGACATCTTAAACTTAATATGTCCAAAATAGTACCCATTATGTTTCCCCCTATAAATATAGTGGGCAACATTTTCCTTCCATTCCCCCGGACTCACAAGGCAAGAATCAACTTTATCTCCTCCTTATCTCTAACCCTTGTATCCAGTCTGTTGCAAAGGCATTTAAATTTCACCTTTGCAACATGTCTCAACTACTCCCCCTCCTCTGACACTGCTATCACTCTGGTGAAGGCCCTCCATCACCTCATGCTTGAATTATTGCAATAGCCTCCTGGTGGTTCTGCCTGCCTCAAGTCTTTCCCTATGCTAATACATCTGAAGTTCAGGTCTGATTATGTCAGCTCCCCTACTCAATAAATTTCAGTGGCTTCCTATTGCCTCCAGGAGCAAATAAAACATGCTGTTTGGTATTCAAATCCCTTCAAAATCTAGCCTCCTGCTACCTCTTTAGTCTTCTTACACCTTACCCCCCAGCACAGTACTCTACAATTTAGTCACATTAGCTTCCTGGTTGTCCCACCTACAAGACACTCCATCTCTCAGCTCCAGGCATTTTCTCTAATTGTCCACCATGCTTGGAATGCTCTCCCTCCTCTTCACCAATTACTGAACTCCCTGGCTTCCTTTAATTCCCAACCAAAATCCCACTTCTATCTGAAGCCTTTTCTAACTCCTCTTAATCCCAGTGCCTTCCTTTTGTTAAATATTTCCTATTTATCCTATATATAACTTAATTTATATATATTTATTTGCATTTTATCTCCCTTATTAGATTGTAAACTCTTTGAGGTCAGGGACTATCTTTTGCTTCTTTGTGTCCCCAGCACTTAGCACAGTGCCCGGCACATAGTAAGTCCTTCATAATGTTTATTGATTGGTATCAAACTTTCCAGGGTATCCATTCTAGGCATCCCCTTTAGACAGTCTCTGCCATTACTTTGTAGAATTTAGGATTTCCATTTTACTAAGCCTTACTCCCAGAACAGTGCCAATTATTGCAGATGTCAGAGAGGACACTGCCCCATTGTAGGACACAACCTCTCCCTACACCTTCCCTTCCCTGCTCCCCCCCCCCCATATAGTCTACCACTGATTTATATCCTCCCCCTAGTTACTCTTCTTTTACATTTTCATCAAACTCTCCTCTCTGGATCAATACAATCCCCCCTCCCAGATGCCAGCAGACCCCAGAAGTTCCAGCTCCCTCCCTCCTAAATAGGACTAGTGGTCTCTTCAGGAACCAAATTCTCCTGACCACATCTAACACAGGGTTTCCATTTCCCTTTGCATACCATCTCTATTCACATGTAGAACATTCATCAGTGGAGTCCTCTTCGACTACCAAAGTAAGGCTTCCCTCCTCTTCTCACCCCTTTTCATTCTTTTCTCTCCTCTTCTCACCCCTTTTCATTCCTTTCTCTCTCCTCCTTACCCCTGTAAGCCCTGTGTTTCTCTTCTTTGGAGAGCACAGTGGTCACCTTCCCCTCAATGATAGCCATCAATTTTACCTGTGTATACCTCACACTCCCCTCTATTTCCCTGTTCCCCTTTGTGATGAATGAAATCTAAAATAACTGAGAAAACAAAAGTTCAAGCTTCTGAGCATATCAATTTATTAAGCAATGCATGCCAATTGCATAAAAAATCTGGACCAGGAGTCCTCAACTGGACCCTAAATACAGGAAGAGACAGATTTTTATACATTAAAAGAAAACAATAAGCAGGATGCAAAATGGGATGTATAATTAGATAATCTGATTTCTAATTGGAGGAAAGATTAGGGACTTTCCAAGTTGGGAAGCAGATGAGTGAACAGGTACAATTCCCTGAAATCAAAAAAAGAGGTGTTCCATTTTCCTGCAAGTGTCTGTATTCAATCAAAGGAACAAGAAAATAGTAAGTGATTGATAAGTACGGGGCCAGTTTTCAGAGAAGATATATGGGTTGCTTGAGAGGTATAATTGTGAGAAAACTCCTTGCATCAATCTTTGGATCTGACTGGGTTTCTGGTCAACATAATCTAGGTCCTAAGGGTCTCTTAAGCAAAAGGTAGAGATGGTCCAGTTTCCCAGCCATGAAGGACTAGGTTCAAATAATGCAATAAAGTTTTCTCACAATTCTCATAATTGAATAGTTTTCTCACAAGACAGAAATTGGACTAGACTCATAGCTGAACAGAAAGAGAACTAGGCGAGATCCATAATAGAGTCACAAGATGGAGTCAGTATGGTTCAGTCAACTTCCTCACTTTTCCCCACTTTCATTTACTCTCCCACTTTGTTAGTTCCCCACAAAACAAACACTGATTCACCTGTACTTATGATAGGGTGCCAGGGATCTATGTTTGTAACATCAGTCTGTAATATCAGTTTGTAAAATCAATTTGCAAAACCAGTTTGTAAAATCACATCCCCCCTCCCCAGCCTCAGAGCATTAACTCTGCCCCTTCCCCCTGCCAGCACTCTGCCCAGCAACAACTCAAGAACTGTTTATCTCTGCTTGGAACAATAACAAGCTACACCTATGAATCCTTCACTAAACCATCTATAAACATTTTAGATTAGGCAAATGTTATCTTCCCTTAGTATAATGGCTAGCTGCATCTATGAATCCTTCAATTCACTATCTATACCTTAACTCCTTAGCCAATTATACACATACTGAGTCTCTGTTAGCCTTGGTTCCCAACATCCATCTTGTCAAACATGACACTGACAGGTGGCATACTAGGCATTACTCAGTCAGTCAGCCCTGACTGCTAGCTGACTTAGTAATGTTTCAAGCCTAAAACCACACCTTCAGGTAGCCGCCCCCTTGGGCTATTTCCCAGTGAATTATGGGCAATACACCTTTGCAGTTGATATTAAAAATGAATGTTCCTTTAAGCACTGACCATTCCTTAACTCCTCCCTAATCCCACCCTTACTTACCTAGTTAGCATAGTTGACATCTGATTTACTGTTGTGACTCCTTAAAAACTCCTATGACTTCTTTAAGTTTGCACCTTCCCTAAGAACTCTTGCCCGCTGTAAAGCATAACAATAAACTTTTACAATTCTGACTTCAAGATTGCTTGGGCCTAGTGAATTCATTCCAGACTGCAAACTCAGCGACTCTGGTCATAGACTGGAGCCCCTGTATAACCTATTGCCATCCCCCCCCATCAAACTCAGTCACAGAAAAATCCCAGAATTGTTTCACATCAGCACCAGGTGATCTCTGAGCTTGGACAAGCACCTGTAGTATCTACATTCTGGTCATGAATTCGTTCTATGAATCCAACGTCTTTCATTGCTACTGTTACCCCTCATTGTCAGGGCTACCATTCACTGCTTAGCCACTAGTATACATATTGAGATTTGCCTGTATTAAAGCTGGTCTCCTACTGGGGTGGGGGCTGGGGGCTGGTATATATGTTTCTAGTTTCCCTATTCCAATGGAATAAAGCCTTTTGCTTATAACCAGTTAGCTCTTTGGTTTCATTTTGTTTTATTTTTAGAGTTAACTGTGGTTTTGATAGCCTATATGAGCTCTCTGTTTTTTCTAGAGTTAATAGTAGTTGCAGAGCTGCTGTGACTCTTTGGTCATTTGATCAGAGTTGACAGTATCCTTGGCTGCTAGATTCCTTCACCTCTCCTACAATTCTGCTGCCTGGGTTTGAGCAAGTACTCTCTTCAGATCTGGTTTTCTTTCTAAGAATGTTTAAAATACCTCTATTTTTGAAAGTTCATCTTTGCTGGGCTCTCCTTCCCAGCTCTGGCCTTGTCTTACCTTATACCCGGTCTTTGGACGTCTCCAGCTTCTTGTCTCCAAGAAGAACTCACCCCCACAGAACACCCAAGGACACGGAGGTTGCCAAGCGAGGCTGCTCTTTATTTAACAGTGTGGCCATCAGAACAAAGCAGAATGGAACCGTGGGACAGAGAGAGCAGGACAGAGAGAGAGAGAGAGGGAGAAAGAAAGAGAGAGAGAAAAAGAGAGAAAGAGAGAGAGGGCGGAAGAGAGAGAGAAAGAGAGGGAGAGGGGAAGAGAGGGAGGAAGAAAGAGAGGGGGAGCCTCCCCTTGCTTTTTCCCTAATATCCTTATCATTCTTCTTACTGTCACATGCCATGTGGGAGCCAATTGTGCACTCTCCCGAGTGCAGGGCAAAGGAGTATGTGTTAAGAGGAGTCCGTGTTGATAAGGCACGTTCAATGCCATGTCGGCCTTTCCCAACCTGGCAAAGTTGGCTCCCACGGCCCTGAGCTCAATGCCATGTCAGCCTTTTCGGCCCAGCAGAGTCGGCCTCCACATCTCCAAGCTCCTACCCCTCAGAGGTCACATGCACCCCCTCCGACATCTTGTGACTGCCACAGTGTCTCTCACACTTGTGGCTCTATCACATCTTTTGTCATTTACAGTTAAGGTAAGATATGCAGGGTAAGTCATCCTGGGTTGTATATGGAGCTCCCTTGTTCTTTCAGGTACATTATTCCATTATTTCCTGCATTTTATGGTGAAGCCAAAATAGTCTTGTTATTCAATCTTTCTTTCCTTTATATTTCAAGTTCTTGTTCCTGTTTATTTGCAGAACATGTTTCTGAATTTGTTAAATTTGGCCCTTATGTATCTTGAGTTTTCAGCCTTGAGTACTTATGAGTTTTTATTCTATGGTTTCTTTCAACAGATATTTCATTTTCTATGTTCAGAAGTTCTGAGCAGTTCTCTTCTATCATTTCCTGCATTATGGTGGTAAGGTTGAGTTGCTTTTTTTTCCGTCCTCTTTTGTTTTTCTGGGAGATCTTTGGTTCTTAGTTTGTGTTCATGCATCCTTTCTTTCAAGATCAGTATGTTTTGCTTGCATAGTGAGCATATTTTCTTTTAGTGGTATTGCTATTTGCTTCTTCTAGATTATCTCTTACTTCCATCCATTTGCATTCCCAATCTATTGTTCTCACTTTTGTTCCTTTGATTTTGAATTACCACTGGAGATTCTAGGTTTTCTATTCTGCCCATTATTATTTACAATGTAGACTACAAATTCTGCTGTTATAATTCTCATTTCTCTTTTAAAACCTCAGGAATAGCTTTTTGTAGTTCCATGTTCACTTCAAATTCCTCAAGGTTCTCTGTCTCATCAAGTATTGGATCATTTTCCTTTGTTTTGCAGTATCTATTCAAAGATGCTTGGACTTACTTACAACTTCTAGATGCCATATTTCTTTCTGATGTTAATGTTTTCCCTGTTGATTTTTCTGCTTATATTCAAGGACTTTGGGTTTTCTTCTTGAAATCTTTGGTAACTTCAGTTTCTTCCCCCCTTCTTTCCTCCTATTTTTCATAGTCAACTCCCTTCTCTCCTCTCCTTGGGGGATAGATCTCAAAGTGTCTCAGCCTCTTCCCACACAGGGCAATTCACAGTTAACCAGCCTAGGTCACAATCCCAAGTGACTTTTGAGGGGACAGAATTAGCCCCAGTAGGATATTGAATTCTTTCCCTCAGGGTTAATGGAGTGTTCCATAGTCCCTCTACGAGGCAGAAATAAGGAGGGAGAGCATTCCAGGAACTGGAAGACAAGTAAAGAAAGTCCCTGGAGCAGAGAGATGGAGTATCTTGTTCATGAAACAGTAAGGATGTCAGTGTAACTGAATTGAAGAGTATATGATGGGAAGAAGACTAGGAGCTATGCTATAAAGGTTTTTGAAAACCAAATGGAGGGTTTTGTATTTGTTCCTGGAGGAGATAGGGAGTGACTGGAGTTTATTGAGTATGGGGTGATATGGTTGGACTTTCAATATAAGAAAAGTTAATTTTTTTTGCTGAATGGACAATGGACTGGAGTAGGTAGAGACTCAAGGCAGGCAGACTTGCCAGCAGGCTATTGAAATAACATAGGCATGAAGTAATGAGGGCCTTCACCATAGTGGTAGCAGTGTTGGAGGAGAGAAAGGGGTGGATTCAAGAAATGTTGTGAAGGTAAAATTGACAGAGCTTGACAAAAGTTTGGATACAGTGAGAGATAGTGTGGTGTCAAGAATGACATCTAGGTTGCTAGCTTTAGGGACTGGGAGGTTGGCATTGTCCTCCACAGTAATACAGAAGGTAGGAGAGGTAAGGGCTTAGGGGAAAAAGATCATGAATTCAGTTTTGGACATGTTGAGTTTAAGATGTCAAACATTCAGTTTGAGATGTCTGAAAGGCAGATGGAGATATGGGATTGGAGCTCAGCAGAAAGATTAGAGTAGGATACGTAGATTTGAGAATCATTAGCATGGAAATGGTAATTAAAACCATGAGAGTTGATGAGATCACCAAGTGAAGTAGAATACAGAGAAAAGTGGGTCTAGGACAGAACCCACTGGGACACCTCTGATAAGAGGGCATGGTTTGGAGGAAAATCCAGTGAAGGATACTGAGAAGCAGTTAGATAGATAGGATAACTAGGAGTAACTGGTGTCCCAAAAACCTAGAGAGAAGCTGGTAGAGCAAAATGTCCCCATGCTGCTCCTTTACAACATGGTGTGACAAGCATGAAGGCACCAGGAAGGATTTACGTTCTCTCTTCATGCCAAAGTCCAGAGCAGAAGTAGACTTCCTTCAAAGGAAGTGGAAACCTAAAAACTCTGGCAAATGTATGTCTGCACACATTCTAGCTCTCCAAGCCTATATGAGTTGGTAAGAGGGAGGATGGTAGCAGAGGCAATGTGATTCAATGGAAAAGAGCACTGGATTTAAAAATCAGAGGACCTGGGTTAAAAATCCTGTCCCCATAACTTACTATTTATATACTGACTTGGGCAAATCACAACCTTTCTGGTTTTCAATTTTCTTATCTGGAAAATAAGGATTATTTTTTATTTCAGAGACTTAGCATGGTATAGTGGAAAGAGCACTGGTTGAGAAAGCAAAGGACCCATGTTAAAAAAAATTATATTTAACATTTACTACTTTTTTGGCTTTGGGCAAAACACTTAACTTCCCTGGTTTTGAATTTCTTCATCTATAAAATGAGGAGATTGTACTGGATGGTCTTTGAAGTTCCTTTTAGCTTTAGATATATGATCCTATGATCTTTGATCCTCCTGGATCTTAGCCCAGTTACATATCTTTTGTAATTTCCTGCTATCCTTCATTTGGTAAAGATCTCCCTCTCTAGCTATAATTGTAGAAGGTATCTGATCTTATTCTCTTTTTTTAAAATAATGTTACCTTTCCCTCGTTCCCTCTTTACTACTACTGCAATAGTTTACTAACTTCATCCCTATCTTCAGTTTCTAGTTTCTTCCTTTCTCCAATCTATCCTACATAGTTTACAGATTAATCATCCTAATGCATAGTTTATATTATAATACTCTTCCTATTATATCCCCCCCAGTTATTTCATAATTCCCCAATGCTAACTGAATAAGGTCCAAATTTCTGAACCTATTGTATTGATCTTCCATAATTTGGCCCCAATGGAGTCTTTTCTCCTACTACTCTCACATATGTGCTATCCCAAATGGTTTTAACACATGAAATGAGGATTGTGATCCACATTTGTACTCTATAGTAGAATAAAGTAAAGTAGGAAGGCTGTTTTAATCACTATAGGTAATGGCTGTTATTGCTGTAGATGGTTTAGGAAACTGTCATAATAGGAGCCAATCCTTGTCCCTACTCTTTGGCCCAGGTTCCTCTCAGTTCAATTTAAGGTTTAAAATGTACAAAACCATTTTATCATAATTCTTTTTTCTTCGTCTTTCAGATTGTCTGTCTTGCTGGAAGTGAAGTGGGGACTCACAAGTACAACCCCACTAATGATTAGTACAGATATTTTGATGTGCCCTGTTTCTGACCTGGGCCAGTTTGCCCTTCCTTAAGCAGCTTGGCTCCTTGCTTCTGGGAGGTTACTATAATCATTCTGGATTTAATGCAGATTGGGATTTAGTCCTAATATAGTTTAGAACACCCAAGTTTAAGCAATCCACTAGCCTCAGACTCTCTAGTAACAGGATTTATAAGTATGCACCATCAGATTCCACCAACTCCTGTCCCATGCCAACTGGCTTGTAATTTTGTTTCCACCTAATGTCCTGGGAGAATCTCTAAAGATATAATTCATGCCTCATTTCACATTGAGATTATTTTCTTTCTCATTGCACATAATTAAAAAAAAAACCTTTAACATTATAGATCAGTACAAGAAGGAATTGAAAAAGGCTCTTTTAGTAGCAGGTGCACCACTCAGGTGGGTTTGGATGTTTTGAACATGGTACATTCCATTTTCTTTTCACTATTTTGATATTTCACTTTTCAGAGTACAGTATAGTATAATAATAGATATCATAAAATTATAAAATACATATTATTGCCGATGAATATAAGCAATCTCCAAATGGAGTAATCAAATTTTTTTAGTTATTTCCCTTTAGATACTTGTGGTACTCCCAAAGTTTTTTTCTTTTGGATTCCAGTTATTCAGCAAACAAACCCAAAATATACCAGAGGCAGCTTTTTCTTTGCAGTGAACCGAACTAGACTTGGGATTGTAGATTTAGAGGTAGGTTCTTAAAGACCATCTAGTGCTCCTCTCATTTTACAAAAAAGTAGCTGAGGATCAGAGAGGTTAAGTGACTTGCTCAAAGTCACATAAAGTTGGGATTCACATCCAAGTTCTCTAATTCCAGATCCAGTTTTTTCCGCTGTTCCAGATTGCCTCTATTACCGGCTGCAGAGCAAGAAGCTTCCCAAACTGAGCGCTGCCCAGGAAGCCAAGTAGCTCAAATTGAAGCACTACGTAGTCAAGCCATTCTTATTACAAATTACAAAGCCCTTTCGTTCCAACCCCAGTCCGAAGCTGGTGGCAAAGCGCTGCAGTAGCTGGACTGACTGGGGGAGATGCTCCCCCTTTCTCAAGGAGCTCTCTCGCTAGGTGGCAGCAGAGCTGAGCGTGATTCAGGTTGACGTAGACAACACCCGGTTAGGGTTAACTAGGGTCACCTTGCAGCTGAGCCAAAACCCTAGGCGCTTTTCCCTTCTGGGGTTGGTCTTTCGCCAGGGCCAAGAGCCAATGGAGGGCGGTATCTCGAAGCAGCTCTACAGGAAAGTAGTTCTTGGTAAGTCTACGTGGGGACGAGTCTCCCCTCTACTCCTCAGCCTTCCCGCTCGGGTCTTCCTGGGGAGCCCACTTGTGAGGTATGTTTGACCCAAGCAGCTGTCCGTAGTTCAGGAACCGTAAAGATTACCGTCGCAAGGGCACGCCCAGAGTCAAGAAACAACTGTGCAGCAGCTTCCTAACTTCCTCTCTCCCCTCCCCCCGGCCGAAGGAGACTCGCCATAGCAACTCCTCCCTGCTTCCCGCCCTCAGTTGGAAGCACACACGCTTTTCACTGGTTGCCCACACTAAAGATGGGAGAGGAGGCCGGTATGAAATGGAGCGTCTGTTAAGGGCCGTGGAGAAGACATCCAATGAGAGGTCCATCCTTAGGCTTTCTGACTTGGTGATATAAATGACAAAAACAGGGCCACAGAACGCTCGGATCCAGCTCGGCGGCCTACGGGGCAAACCTCAACCGAGTCACGTGCCCTCAGGCCCGGCGGCTTTAACATGGCTTGTGTGACGGACCGGATGTTGTCAACGTTTGCTTCCGGGTGATAGCGCTCTGGCGCCATCTTGTCTTGTTCGAGAAGAAGTGGAAGGAGTGAAGGGGGTGGAGAAGACGCTGTAGAGACTGTATCGGCGGCAGTGTCCCGGAGTCAGAGTGGGTGAGTGACAGAAAACTGTTACACATTGGGACTCGCTAGGCCGCTCTGTCCAAATATGGGCCTCGTGGAACAAGCAGCGTGGCGTTATAAACGGGTTGGTTGTGTGCGTCGCCTCCGGCGGCCGCCAAATGCTTCCCTCCCCATCCCCCTCGTCCCCCAGGAGGAGGTGACTGTGGTAGCAGTCAGGCTTAGTTGTAGCAGCAGCGCCCTCTGCGACGGGGATGCATCCCCACTGGCAGGAATGCTGCCTCATCTCAGGGCAAGTCCCTTAGATGAGAGAAGGATAATTGTCAGGTTCCGGGCTGGCCGTTGAGCACTGCGCGTGCGCGCTGGGAACACCCTGGTGAGGCGGACGGGGCGGAGGGGGGCGGAGAAGGATACACGGTGGCAGCGTACACGCATGTGCATTGTAACCCTGGAACGCCTTTGCACTTCCTACTGGCTAGGTACCCTTAAGAGGTTTTTACCCTGTCTTCCCTGTTACGCTGTAAGCTTTTACATGTCAGGAAGTTTCTCGTTAATGTTATTTCCTTTGCCCCCGAGGTTTTTTTTTTTCAGTAACTCTGCTCTCTGGAGGCCTTCAGTATATGGTGACCAACTTATTGTGTAAACTGACACTTACTTTTTGGCATTTTGATAAAAATGATTATTACATTAAGTTCCTCCCCCCAGAAAACCCCTACAATCCATACAAAACCATTTTAGCCGAACAGACCATTTAATGATAGTAGTACTAATGGCTTACATTTATATAGCTTTTTAAGTGTTGCATAACACTTTACAATTCTCTCATTTCATCATCAGAACAACCCTATAGGTGCTGTTATTTTTCCCATTTTACAGATACAGAAACTAAGATTGAGAAGTGACTTGCCTAGGATCACACAGCTAGTACTGAGGCCTGATTTAGAAGAACCGATTCAAATCCAATGTGTTATCTACTGCACCACCTTGAAGCAAAAAAAAAAAATCTGTTATCCAATCTTTG
Source organism: Petaurus breviceps papuanus (assembly GCF_028583685.1). Classification (NCBI taxonomy): domain Eukaryota; kingdom Metazoa; phylum Chordata; class Mammalia; order Diprotodontia; family Petauridae; genus Petaurus; species Petaurus breviceps. Next base: position 56,065,280 of record NW_027187391.1, read on the forward strand.
GAATAATAAATTGTGGAATTTGTTGAAGGAGGAGATAGTATAATCATGCTTTAAGAAATAAGCTCAAGGGACAGCCAGGTGGCTCAGTGAGTAAGAGCACAGGCTCCAGTGTGGGGATGACCTGGGGATCAAATCCGGGCCCAGATACTTAGCACCACACCCAGAAATAACTGGTCGAATAACGTTGAGCAAGTTACTTAACCCCGACTGCTTAAAAAAAAAGTTTAAGAAATAAGTTCGGGGGCAGCTAGGTGGCACAGTGAATAGAGTACTGACCCTGGAGTCAGAAGGACTTGAGTTCAAATTCAGACTTGTACACTTAACTAGCTGTGTGACCTTGGGCAAGTCACTTAACCACAATTGCCCTGCCTTCCCCTTTCCAAAAAAAAGAAAGAAGCTACAATCAAAAGCTCTTGAAACTATCTTCACTTTTTTTTATTTACTTCTATTTGCTATGTATTTGTCACTCTTACAGTTGAGTTCAAATTTAGTTAAAATGTTCTCAAACTTAGTCAAGAGTAAACTTGTCACCACATTTCAAGCTACTATTACCTATTTTATTTACTAGGCAAATGAATGGGCAAATTAATCTCTCCTGTGTTAAGGGCTAGCCTAGCACAGAATTAGGATTTTTTTGTATTTTATTAAAATAGTTATTTTTTTCTATGAAATGGCGCAGGTTAAAGAAGTTGTGTATTGGCCCTGTGAGATTTAGTACTCATTTTTTTTTTTTTGGTGAAGTTTGATGGAGAATCATTACACTTTGTTTCAGAGTGTTATGAGATAACTGGTACAATGGAAAGAGGAGTCAGAGGACCTGACTTAAAATCCTATCTGAAATACAGGCTACCTGTGGGATTTAACCTTCTTAGGCCTCAGTTTTCTTTTCTATAAAATGAATTAGATGAGCCCTGAGATTCCTTTTAATTTTATGAGATCGGGTGGTAGATAACTAAGATTTTAATTTTACATGATAACTCATTTATATTAACCCATTATGATTACAGGGTGCTATACTTTTATTGATTATAATAATAGCCTTTTAAGAATAGAGCAAGTCAGGGAGGCTAGGTGGCGAAGTGAGTAAGAGCGTCAGCCCTGGAGTCGGGAGGACCCGGGATAGGTTCGCCTCAGATACTTAACACCCACACAAAAAAACTGGCCGTGTAACCTTGGGTAAGTTACTTTACCCCAATTGCTTTAAAAAAGAAAAAAAAAGAATAGAGCAAGTCTTATTACAGATAATGAAACTGAGACTCAGAAAGGTTGAGACTTTCACAAAATCCCATAGCTTGTAAGTAATAAAGCCAGGACTTAAATTGACCATCTTTTGCCTCTACATTACTGTGATGTGAGTTTCCTGCATCTCCTGTGAATAAAGAGGCTCACTGCAGTTAAAGCTTACTTTTTACTTGGAACATTTTCTTGGTCTCACTTCCTCTTCATAGTAGAAGGTAAACACTAGTACTGTTTTATCAAGGATGGATGGGCTTGATGTTTGGACATCTGATTAGAATTTTCTTCTTTTCCTCCTCAAACTTAGATTAAATTATTGCCTTTGTATTTTGCTAATGGTAATGATAGGCAACTAAACCAGTAGGGTTCACAAGCTAAATATTGACCTACTGTAACTCTAGCCTAAAGAGAAAATGAAATGAGATCATCTTAGTGATTATGAAAAAAGTTCTCAACATTTCTGAAGCTATGTAATATTGTGATTGATTGTGTGCCTCATTGTATATGATTTGTTGCAACTCTTGGTAATTTTTGTATTCTACTGGAGATAATATTTTCCCAAATTCCGCAAGTTTCTTAAGAAACATAGAGGCTTACTGTGAGCTCATCTAATGAATAGTATGATTTCTGTCAGAAAAATTCTGGCCACCTTGGTGATTTAAGTTTTTTTGACGTTAGATTGGCCTTTATACCTATGGGAGAGAGGCTAAAATGATGGAAAGTTATTGGGAATTTATTTTCAACTGCCTAAAATTAAAGTAGCTGTTTATTTTTAATATGATTTTATAGAGGAAACAAAGTACTATTAGAATATAATTGTTACATGATCCCAGAGCACAAATTTGAGAACACACCTCCCCCACTCCTTTGCAGAGATGTGATTAGTTTTACTGAATTCTCTCTCTCATTCTCTCTTTAATTCTTCATGATAAAAGATAGCTCTCTAGGAACATAACAAGGGATTCAGGACAAAATTTAGTTGTAAAAATATTTAAAAGGCAGTAATTACTATGGAAATTAAAGTAATTGGTAACAGCCGATAATTTTTGGTGTACCTAATGTAGTCAAGATACTGTCTTAGTTATAGTGGGTGATACCAGAGATATGTAAGACATATCCTTACCCTCTTAAAATGTTGGAGGCAAGAAACATGAAAAATAATATAAAAGAGTAAGTTAGTAGTTCAAACCAACCTTATAAAGAATGACACAAAATAGTGCATGATATGCCAGATGAAAGTATAGATGAATGGATTACAAACTAGTGATTGAACCCTTCACTTTATTTTTTTTTTTAAAGCAATTGGGGTTAAGTAACTTGCTCAAGGTTACACGGCCAGTTATTATTTCTGGGTGTGGTGCTGAGTATCTGAGCCCGGATTTGATCCAGGTCATCCCGACACTGGAACCGGTGCTCTTACTCACTGAGCCACCTGGCCGCCCCTAAGCAACTGGGTTTAAGTAACTTGCTCAAGGTTACACGGCCAGGTGTTTCTGGGTGGGTGCTAAGTGTCTGAGCCCAGGATTCGATCTCCAGGTCTTCTCAACACTGGAGGCGGTGCTCTTACTCGCTGTGCTACCTGGCCGCCCCTTGTAGAATTCTTACAATAAAATTAATTTAAAATTACTGTTTATATTAGGTAATGGCACCACTTAAAGGAATAGGTGATATTGACTCTTAGAATTCCTTTGACTTGTTTGGAAACAAAATAACAAAACAGCTAACATTTATGTCCTGCTTACTACATGTCAGGTACTTTGCTAAATGTTTTACAAATATTATCTCATTTGATTCTCACAACAACCCTGTGAGGTAGGTACTTTTATTGCCCCCATTTTATGGATGAAGAAATTGAGTCACACAGATTGAGTAATCTGCACAGGGTCACACAGCTATTTGAGACAGGATTTGAACACAGGTCTTCCTGACTATAGCCCTGGCACTCCACTGTGCCACCACCTACCCCTGATAAAGAAACATGAAGATCCTTTTATCTCTTCCAGATCCTGACTTTACACATTCATCTAGTGGAACACAAAAAGGGGCATAAGAATCACGTTTGATTTCTTTCCCAACCAGACTTCTAATTTGTCCCCACTAGATAGAAATGGATAGGCAGATGTGGTTTACTCTGTATCAGTGTGAAGCTGAATTGGAAGAGATTAGTCTTGTTCTTTCTAGGGCAGGGCTTCTGAATCTTTACTTGACAATATTTTGAAGCCTGTGGACTCCTTAGAATAATTGAAGGAGATGTTAAATAATATTTAGAGGTTAGTGAAAATAAAGAAGTAATTTTTTTTCTTTTCTGTCCAAGTTCAAGGAATCCTCTGAAATTTATCTAAAAGTCCACCGAGGGATCTGTGGACCCAGACTAAGAACTTTTTTTCCAGATCTACTGCTGCAGGAACTGATAGAAGTTGAAATAGAGCTATGAAAGTCTAAGAAGATTTCTTCCTGTCATATTTCTCTCTAATTATGGGGAGTGTCTTTTAATTATTTTGATCATATTCTGTGAACCAACAACTTCTGAGACAAAAGATTCGATAGAAGACTTTTTTCCCTCGTTTTTAACGGAACTTAGTATTTTAAATCTATACTATTATGGAAAATCTGAGATGGGTGATTGCTGTACGTATGTGAACATAGATAAAACAATGTGGAAAAAATTTCAAAATGGTAGAGAAGGTCAAAGCTAGAGAAAAGGATGAAAAGACAAACTTGAAGACAAGGAATGGGGGGACAACACATGTTTCAGTAATAATTTGTTGTTTCATTATTTCAGTTGTGCCCAACTTTTAATGATCCCATTTGAGGTTTTCTTGGCAAAGATACTGGGGTAGTTTTCCATTTCTTTCTCCGGATCATTTAACACATAAGAAAACTGAGGCAGACAGGGTTAAGTGACTTGCTCAGGGTCACACAGCTAGTGTCTGAGGCTGGATTTGAACTCAGGAAGATGAGTCTTCCTGACTCTTAGGTCTGGGTTCTTATCAACTGTGCCACCTAGCTGCCTTCATTATAATAACTAGGAATTGTGTAGTGCTTTAAGGTTTACAAAGTACTTTATTTGTAGTATTTCGTTTGGTCCTCACAACAACCCTGGGAGGTAAGTGCTGTTATTTACCCCCATTTTGCAGATGAGGAAACAGGATAAGTGCTTAGGTGACTTTCCCAGAGTCCCATATAGCAAGTGCCTGAAGCAGGATTCAGGCTCATTTCTTCCTAAGTCCAAGTCCATGTACTCTGTCTACTGCATTTAAAGAGCAGGCAAGTGGGAAAGAGAGTTGCAGGAATTCAGCTGGGGAGCTATTTCATCAGAACTTCTTGACTGTGCCTCCATATTTTATTTCTCATTTAAATATCCAGGTTCAGGGCTGCTATGGTGTGCAAATTAACTAGGACAGAGTAGATTAACTTTATTGGGGAAAAGTAAGACTAAAGAAACTATTTAGTGTCAGTCAGTGTGCTAAGTACTTCACAAATATTATGTCATCTAATCATCACAGCAGTCCTGTGAGGTAGGTGCTATTATTGTCCCCATTTTATAGTTGATGCTACTGAGGCAAGCAGGTTAAGCCTAGACTCATACAGCTAGTAAATCTCTGAGACCAAATTTGAGTTCAGGTTTTCTTGACTCTAGGTCTAGCACTCTATTCACTGCACTGACAGTCTTGATATATAGTAAGTAAACATAACTTTTTACATCTTTTAAAAAAATGAAAAATTTTTTCATTTGTTGCAATCATTTGTTTTACAGAATTTGACACTGAGATCAAAAGATTAAGTGAAGTTCACAAAATACGCATTCTTTGTTTCCTCATAGGTTTTCATTGGAGTTCAAATTAGATGAATTCCCAGGCCACCACTGATGCTTGTTTATCTCCATTTTTTGGGTAAATTTCTTAGCCTTTTGTGACTTGTGGCTTGTTTCAATATTCTAGCTCCAATTGGGAATTTCTGTAGATTCCAGAACTTTTCAGTATATCAGTATATTTATCAGAATTCATTATTACCTCAATGAGGGCAAGATTTCCAGAATCAGTGAAAGTTTAAAATAAAAAGCCCCCAAACTTTAGTTTAGAGGAAATTTTATTGTCTGTTGATTATGCTCCGCTCTTACAGGTATACTTTGGTTTTGGTATAGTCTTGAATGAAAAAGTGAATTTCTTCATTAAAAATGATCATTTTTTGGTTTTGTTTTCAAATTTTAAGAATGATCTTTTTATTGCTTTGCCTGCTACCAGTATTTTTTCTTCATTTTAAGAGTTAGCAGTTGCTTTTTTACTAGTCTCATGTATTTCCAACTTGTAAAGGAGGGATTAATGTATAGTACTTTGTGCCAGGTACTATGCTCAGGGCTTTTATAAATATCTTATTTGATCCTCACAGCAACCCTGTGAGGTAGGTGCTATTAAAAAAGCCTCATTTTACAGTAGAGGAAACCAAGGTAAAGAGAAGTTAAGTGACTTTCCCCAGACATTATAAGTGTATGAAACTGGATTTAAGCTCAGGTCTTCCTGCCTTTAGGCCCAAAAAGAGCTCAGCTGCTCCACCAATTGCCTCCCTCTACTTGTAAGAAGTCTATGATGGGGAATCAGTAATAACCTAAGCTGCCAGGCCCTTCTGAAGGTCTTCAATTATTTTCTGAGCATTAATTAGTCAGTTTCACAGCAATAGTTCTCACTTCTTGGGATTTTTTTCTTTTAAAACACATTTTCCTTTGATCTTTTTTACAACTGATCCTGATTCATTGTGTGCTTCAGTGATTCTTGACTTGTATGACTTTTTCAGGGACATCTGCTGCAATGTCTTAAACATTGAATTCTACTTGTAAAAAAACTACAACCTTATTTCCTTAAAGTAACATACAGTCTTAAAAACCACAGAATTTAAAAATAAAACAAAAGAGAACAATGAAACATGTATATGGCATAAAATCCAGCACTTAATGACATAACTAACTCAAAATGGGGAAATCAGTTCAATCTGTTTATATTTGGTTAACATTAGATATTCTGAATCAGTCTTGTAGAACCATAATGTGGTCACTGCTGTCACAACATGAAAACATATCAATGATTGCTTGATCCTGAGTAATTTGTGCACCATTATATAAATAACTTAAGGTAATGGCTGCTCAAAGGCAAGTTTAACCTTAAGCTCCAGGGTTGCATTAGCAAAAATGATCTAGAATGGGGGCAGCCAGGTAGCACGGCGAGTAAGAGCACCGGCTCCAGTGTCAGACTGACCTGGAGATCGAATCCGGGGCTCAGACACTTAGCACCCACCCAGAAACACCTGGCCGTGTAACCTTGAGCAAGTTACTTAACCCCAATTGCTTAGGGGTGGCCAGGTGGCTCAGCGAGTAAGAGCACTGGCTCCAGTGTTGGGACGACCTGGAGATTGAATCCCGGGCTCAGACACTCAGCACCACACCCAGAAATAATAACTGGCCGTGTAACCTTGAGCAAGTTACTTAACCCCGATTGCTCAAAAAAAAAAATGATCTGGAATGGAAAGGAAACAGATCCATCTTATCCCATTTCTCATTTTACAGATGAGGAAACTGGCTCAAAAAGGTAATGTAGCTTATTCTGTGTCATACTGGTAGTAAGTAGCATAGCTAGATTTTAAATCCACGCCATTAGAGTGCAAATGCAGTGCTTTTTTCCATAGTAAACATATATAGGATATAACAAATACTTGATTTTTTTCTTTTGGTCTTCCCCCCCCTTTTTTTTTACCTTTAGCACATCCATTTAAAATTCTAAAACCAACAATTTACTCATCACTTTTCTCTCAAATTTTGCAAAAGGAAACTTTTTTTTTTTTTGAGGAAACAGCAGCATTCAGTCTCAAGTTCCCTACCACTCCTTTACTTCATTCTTCAAAACTCCTCTTTGTGGTTCCTATCTTCTTTTTAAAAAATGCTGACACTGTTTGTACATTGTAGCAATTTCTGACTATCCCATCCCTGTGAATCTTCAAAATCACTTTTTTATTTCCTTGTATTCTTTCTTCCTTTGAACTACTCTTCCATTCCCTCTTTTTTATCTTAAGTCTCTAGATAGATAAATGGATGGATGGATAGATGGATGGAGCTAACCTAGGCACTTTGTATACCCTACGATACATGCAGTCCCTACACTCAAGGAGCTTAGATTTTAGTTATATTTTAGATAACATAAGGGGAAAAAGTAGGGAGCACATGACACAGCATGGTATAGTGAATCCTTGGGAAAGTGGTATGGTGGCCACATTTCTGACAAGATACCATGAAAGCTTACCCATCAGAAGTGGGATTCCTAGGGGTTGATCACTTATACTTTGCAAGGGATCTTGGGGTTTGGGGACCAGATTTTTCTTCCCCATTCTTTTTTTTTCACACTAGGACAGTTAACTCTTTGGACTCATGTAATTTTCATTTATGATTTCTTGCAGTATTGCTTTGGAAAGCCAGACTTTGTTGAAGCCTGTTATAATTCAGTGAAGCTACTTGACTTTAACCCAAATCACTATGACTTTCACTGATTGGCAGTAATAGTTCCCAGCACAAGCCTCACTTGGTCTTTGGGTTTTGCTGGCTTAGCCGGAGTGTAAATAGCAATTGTTTCTGTTCTAACCATAACTCTTAAGGGTCTTTCCATCCCAATTTGATTCTTTTGTGAAGGCAAACCAGGCCATCTTTTGCTCAGTACTTATCTAACCTTTAATTACTGAATGATCATTGCCTCAGACAAACTGAGACCTGCAAAGACTTTAGCTTAAAAAGGCCACAGTTTCCCACTGCAACCAGGGCCATCACCAGATATCTTGACCTATATCTTGCCACTGGATTCCAGTGACTGCAGGAGAGAGGCTTATAACTGCACAACTCTGCCTCACTTAAATCCAATTTACTTGCAAGTCAGGATCTCGCCTTCCTGATGTTACTGGTTCTCTTTGAGAACCAAGGATGAAAAAACAATTGATGCTTTGATCCTGTAGATTCCCAGATCTTTCTTACAAACCTACTTTATCTCATCTGAATTGTAGTCCCTTAATTATCACCTCCTTAATTATCTAGACAGCTGTACTTCAATGTCCTTTGAATATCTCAAACTCATCATACCCAAAACACAACTCATTTCCTCCCCAATCCATCTCCAGATTTATTTCTGTTTTCTGTCTTTCTAGACACCAATTTTCACTACCTCATCCTTGACTTTTCCATCTCTCCCAATTTCTGTATATCTAATCATTTTATAGGTCTTGTTGATTTCACCTCCACTTTCTTGTATGTGTTCCTTTCTCTCCATTTACAGTTTCTGTCTTAATTCAGGCTTTCAATAGCTTTTGGCCTAGACTATTGTCATAACTTCCTAATTGATCTCCCTGCTTCCAGAGTCTTCCCTCTTCGTTCTTTTCTTCTATAGCTGCCAAATTGATAATAGACTAAAACACAGATTACACCATGTCACCTTGTCTCCTTCCAAAAAAAATCTTCATTGACTCCCTATTGCCTCATCTCTCAGCCTTGCTAAAAATGGACCCAAAGTATCTGGAATTCACTTCCTTACTTTTCCTTAGTAGATTCTCTTCTTTCAAAGCAGAGCCTCAGATATCTCCTACAAGAGACCTTTCTTGGTCTCTTCTCCCCCTTTGAATCCTGGTATTAGCATTCTCTCCTTGAAAGTACTTGGTACTTATCTGTTTTAGTACGGGTATCTCCAGAGTAAAATGAAAGCATGGAAGCTTCCTGTCTTAGCTCAATGTTCTACACAAAGTAAGCACTTAATAGGTTTTTAATTGTGTTTAATCTCTCCTATTACTGGTGAGATATACCTGCATCAAGTCATTTAACTTCTTAAAACTTCACTTTCCACATTTGTAAAAGCTAATGATGAGACCAGCCAAGATGGTGGAGTATCAGGAAATACAACCCAGATCTCAAGCACAACCACCAAACAAAAATCTAGAAAACACACAGGCCTTGAGTTCTGATTTAGAAATCTAAGAAAAAAATTACAGTAGTGAGTTATTTTTCCAGCCCATCATGGCATAGGGTGGAAGACAGAGGTCTTTTGATATTAGAGAGGAGGTCTAACTCAGAGCATTGCATTACTATGCAGAGGAACATGGTCCTTAGGTGAGTCATGATTGTTTTGCTGGTGGAGGGTCTTGCCTCATTGTTTTTTTTTTTTAAGCAATCAGGGTTAAGTAACTTGCTCAAGGTTACACGGCCAGTCATTTCTGGGTGTGGTGCTGAGTGTCTGAGCCCGGGATTTGATCCAGGTCATCCCAACACTGGAGCCGGTGCTCTTACTCGCTGAGCCACTTGAGGTTAAGTAACTTGCTCAAGGTTACACGGCCAGGTGTTTCTGGGTGGGTGCTAAGTATCTGAGCCCGGGATTCGATCTCCAGGTGTTCTCAACACTGGAGCCGGTGCTCTTGCGTCTTGCCTCATTGTTGATGGCTGCTAACTAACTAATCAGAGTAGTGGGTTCTGAAGGTTGGGGTGGCTATGGCAATTTCTTAAATAAGACATCAATTGACTCTTCCTCTCACTTGAACACTTAGAGACCATTGCAGGATTGTTAATTGACCTAATTTCAATATTGTTGTGTCTCTAGTAAATACATAGGAACTGCCAGTTGGTGGAGTAGTCAGTGCATAACGTTTATTAAGTTTGAGATTTTGTAAATTGTGGGGCCCAAATTAATTACTATAGTAGCATCAAAAATCACTGAGTACAGATTACCATAACAGATATAATAATAATAATGAAAAAAATATGAAATATGCTGAGAATTACCAAAATGTGACAGAGAGACATGATAGGAGCATATGCTGTTGGAAAAATGGTGTTGATAGATTTGCTCAATACAGGGTTGCCACCCACCTTCAACTTGTAAAAAATGCAGTATCTGTGAAGTGCATAAAGCAAAGTTCGATAAAATGAGATATGTCTGGATCGGAACGGATTAAATTTATAAGAACATGGTCAAAGGATTTGACCAACAGTTTTCAGAGGAAAATAGCCACACTACCCAAATAGTTGTATGGGGGAAAAATACTTCACATCATTAATAATTAAAGAAATGCTAATTAAAACGACTGAATTTCCACTTCACACAAATCAGGTGGAAATGGAAGTTAATCCTTTCTGAGACAAGTAATTTTAAAAACCAAGTCAAAAGGATGAAAAAAGAAAGAGAGAATATGTATCAAAAGCAACTGACTGGGATGAAGGGGGGGATGATAATTTAAGAATTGTTCAACTAGGAATGACTGAAAAAAGAGCCTAGATATCAAATTTCAAGAAACTAAAGAAAACTGCCCAGCTTGTTTAGAATGAGAGGGCAAAATGAAAATAGAATCCATTTTTTACCTCCTGAAAGAAATCCCCAAATGAAAACTTCCAAGAACATTTTATCAAAGAAAAAGTACTGCAAGCACCCAGAAAAAATTCAAGTACCAAGGAACCACATAGTCAGGATCACACAAGATTTATCAGCTATCACTTTGAAGGAGCAGAGAACTTGAAATGTGATATTTCAGAGGAGAGATTATGTAACAGCTCTTAACCAGGGCCTGGGAGTAGTTTTATTGTGTTTAGATGATCTTAAATGAATAATGGAAAAGGAGGAGGAAAAGATTATACTAGGAAAAGGGGTAGGGAGGATGTGGGAAATTATTTCATATAATTTGGATGTACAAGTAGGATACCATACAGACAAGTAGGAAGAGTAGGCTACACTTAAACATTTCTTGAATTTGAATTCAAGATTGGCTAGACAGCTAGATGCAGAAGTATATTTTACTCAATAGGGAAACAAAAGGTTGAAGGGCGAGGGGGAAATAAGAGAAGATTAAAATAAACTTAACTATGGATGATGGATCTTGGAAGAGGGGTTTCAAAGGAGAGAAGCAAAGGATTAAAACAAGGTTCTGGGTAAGGAAAGATGAGACAACAGGGGAGCAGAATCAGAGCATCAACCTACAACACTGGTGTTGAGTGCACTCTTACCAGCCCTTCTTTATAAAAAAGTGACAGAAGTAAAAGTATAAGAGAATGGGATGAAGGGAAATACAGTTAACAGTCATAAATAGTAATGGGATGAATTCACCCATGAAATGGAATTGATTAGCACACTGGATTAGAAAGTAGAATCCAACAATATATTGTTTACAAAAAACACAGTTAAAATCAAGATTCACTGAGTTAAAGTAAGGGCCTGGAGTAAAATCTATTATCTGTCAATTGAAGGATGAAAGGTAAGGTTAGCAATCATGATTTCAGACAAAGCAACAGTATGCTTAATTAAAAGAGATAAACAGGGAAACTAGATTTTGCTAAAAGATACCATAGACATTTGGGCAACTAGGTGCCACAGTGGATAGAGACTCATCTTCCTGAATTTAAATCTAGCCTCTGACACTACTAGCTGTGCTACCCTGGACAAATCACAATCCTGTTTGCATCAAAAAAAAAGATTAAATCTAATCAAAGATTAGATAAATCTAACAGAGAAAGAAGCAGTTTAAGATCCTCAATAGAATTTTAGAAAAGATAGATATGATAAACTCAGAGATTGCAGAATGGGACTAGAAGAGGGTATACATATCTCTCAGCTTTACATGGCATCATTACAAAAACTGATCATGTCTCAGGACATTAAAAACCTCACAAACACAGAAAAACAAAAGTATGAACCACATCTTTTATATACTTCAATGTAATAAAAATACTGTTCAGTAAAGGACCACTGAAGAAAGAAATTCATTGGAGACTAATTTAATCCTGTAGACTGGGTAGGCCAAAGAACAAATCATAGAAACAGTTATTTAAGGGATAGTGACAAGAAAGCAACTTTTTTGAGATGCCACTAAAGCAATCCTAAGGGGGGAAATGTATCTCTCTGAACACTTTCATCAACAAAAAAGAGAGAACAGGTCAGCTAATTGGGCATGTAACCAAAAAACCCTAGAAAACCAACAAATTAAAAATTATAATTAAACATTAAAAGAGAAATTCTTAAAGTCAAAAAAGATGTTAACAAAATTGAAAGCATACAAATCATTTAATTAATACATAAAACTAGAAGCTGGGTTTGTTTTTTTTTTTGCGGGGACAAGGAAAACAGTAATAGTTAACATTTATAATAGCACTTACGTGCTAAACACTTTACAACTTATCTCATTTGATCTTTATGACAACCTTTGGGAGGTAGGCACTGCTATTATTATCCCTTTTTTAAAGATAAGGAAACCAAGGCAAATAGAGGGTTAAGTGACTTGCTCAGGATTACACAGATAGTAAGTGTCTGAGGTCAGATTGCCCAATCTCAGAAAAAGAAATTGAACAAGCCATAAATGAGCTCTTAAAAGAAAAAAAAAAAAAGACCTCGGACCAGATGAATATGTGAGTGACTTCTATCAAATAGTTAAAGAATGACCAATTCCAATATTATCAAAACTATGAAAAATTAAAAAGGGGGGGGTCCTACCAATTTTTTCAATGATACAAATATGGTCTTGATACCTAAACTAGGGAGGGCCAAAAAATATAATTAAAAAGTGATTTACTTATTCCTTGCCATGATAATTAAACTACTAACGGGGATTGTTTTCTAGGGTTTAAAAAAATTGACAATAGTATTAATCTAGACTAGAGGAACAAGAGGGCTAGAATCTCTAGAGAAATAATGAATAAAGTGAGAAGGAAGGGATCCCAGCAAAACTGACTCTCAGACTATAATATGAAATAGTAATCAAAACAATTTGGTATTAAGAAATTAAGTTGAATAGTGGAACAGATTCAGTATACTAAATATTGAATCAAATGATCAGAAGAACTCAATGTTTGATAAATCCAAAAATCTCAAACATTTGAGGGTGAGATATCCTTTTTGATAAACAATTCTGGGAAAACTGGAAAACAATCTGGCAGAGATTAGATATAGACTTTTCCATTGTATACCAAGGTAAGTTCCAGATGGGTACATGACTAAGACATAAAGGGTGACATCATAAACAAATTATAAGAGCTAGAAAAAAGTTATTTGTCATATCTGTGGATAGGGAAAGAGTTCATAACCAAACAAGGCATAGAGAGAATCACAAAAGATAAAATAGATAATTTTGATTGCATAAAATTAAAAGGCTTTTTCATAACAAAACCAATGCAGCTAAAATGAGAAGAGAAACAGGTTAAAGGGAAACAATCTAAGAGAAATAGGTTAAAGGGAAACAATCTTTGCATCATTTTTCTGATAAGTGTCTCATTTCTAAGATATATAGGGAACTGATTCAGATTTATTAGAATAAGAGTTATGCTCCAGGTGACACATGGTTGAAGGATTTGACCATGGAGTTTTCAGAGTAAGATATCTAAGCTATCTGTGGCTAATACAATAGCCATATTAAAAAAAATGCTCAGTCACTAATAGAGAAATGAGAATGAAAACAACTCTTGAGTTTCCACCTCAAACAAATTAGGTTGCTAAAGTTGACAAATGAAAATGACAAATGCTGAAGGGACTTTGGGAAAATGTGCACATTAATACAGGGTAGGAGGATAGCCATTTTGGAAATCAGTTTGGAATTGCCCCCAACGTTAACAAAATCTGTGTACCCATTGACCCTGTATTACCATTAACTTTATACATCCAAGAGATCAACAAAGATGGAAAGAATATACGTTAAAAAAAATTGTTAGCTTTTTGTGGTAACACAAAACTAGAAGTGTGGTGTTCATTACTTGGGGAATGACTGAACAAATTATGATATGTGAATATGATGGTATACTATTGTGCTATAAGTGATGGAGATGATTATTGGAGAAACCTGGAAATACACATTTGGAATGATGTAGAGTGAGGTAGGAGCAGAACCAGGAGAACAGTTTGTACAGTAGCAACAGTATTCTAAACACAAGTGACTTTGTACCACTTAAAAACTCTGGTCTAATTCATTGAGCAACCATGATTCCAGAGAACCCGGGATAATGCATGCTGCTTTTTCCCTAATAGGGAAGCAGTGGACTAAGAGATTAACTTTCATTCTTTTGGATGTGACCAAGGTGCAATTTTGTTTTGTTTTGACTCTGTATGTTTGTTTCAAGGGTTTCGTTTTTCCTTAGGAGAGAATGGAGAGAATTCCATTAGGAGAGAAGATGAATTTTTATTAATTGAAAAAAATAAAATTAGGGGAAAAACAGGATGACCATACAGGATTTCCCAAAAAGCTTCATTTGGTTTTAAGTTTAAAGGTTTTTTGGGACTCTTTATACTTGTACTACCTACGTCACAAGTGGAAAGTACTTTGTAAACCATAAGGTTATTTTTATAATAATGAGCAAAAGTCCAAGACAGAGAGAATAGGAACTACTATACTGAATTAAGGTAACAGTCTGGATTCCACTTAGAATAGGCTGACCTCCTTTAGTTTATAGTCTTTTGACTATTTTAGACTTAAAGAGAATCGGAAGGAATAATGACTAAGTAGTCATAAAAGGTGTGCTTTAGAAACGCAAGTCTGAGAGTCCTCAGAGGAGAACATAATAAATGGTATTAAATGCTACCAAGGGATTAACTAGAATGATTACTGAAGAGTATTTTTTTCTATATGAACCATAAATAAGTCATTGGCAGCTGGTTAAGAGTGGAATGAATGAATTAGGCATTTATTAAGCACTTACGTGCAAAGCACTGTGCTAAATGCTTGGTGATACAAAGAGAAAATTAAGAGAGTCCTTGTTCTCAAGGAGCTTCCATTCTAATCCAAGAGAAAACACATATGGAAGGTTTCATTTACTAGTCAGATGGAAACGGCCCATGGATTATTGGTGTATCGGGCAGGACACACTTAAGTTTAATCTGAATTACTAACATTTTCTCACTTTCTTAAGTCTAGCCAATCAATAAAACAATAATGGTTTGTAGCATTTGGTGATTTTAGATACATAAATGCTCACACTGAAAATTTAACAAGTTAGTGGGAGCTAGCTCCAGCCAATCCCTGCCATGTTTTTTAGGGTGCAGCAACAAAGCAGATGTCAATGCCTCTTTTAAAATGTAATTTCCGTTGATAGTATCTTAATTGGTTTTTAATGTTGAGACATTTTTCAGCATTAAGGACTTTGGATACAAGAACTTTTTTTCTGTAGGAGCAGTTGCCAGCCTGCATCTCCACAGAGGTTGTTTGCTAGGATGATTGCTGAGGCCTCTGTATTGGAAGCATTGTTATTCCTGAGGCTGAAAGAGTCCTAGGTTCTTAGAGTCCTGGGCTGTCCCCATCAAG
The DNA here is from genome assembly GCF_028583685.1 of Petaurus breviceps papuanus. Lineage (NCBI taxonomy): Eukaryota > Metazoa > Chordata > Mammalia > Diprotodontia > Petauridae > Petaurus > Petaurus breviceps. The sequence goes on from NW_027187391.1 coordinate 56,080,799, forward strand.
GTCTGAGGGATCTGATAGTAAGGTAGTATTGATTTGATCTGCTTGGCACATGCTGCCTCCTTTCTCCTTCCCCAGGCTATCTTGCTACTTTGAGTAGACTGGATTGCTCACTCTGTGTGTAGCAGTTAACTAATAGTTTATGGGGATGGCCATAGGAGTTGTTTCCATAGGTGATGGTTATGAATACTAGACTTGAAGCAGAAATGGAGGTGGGGTTTTGAGGTGGGTTGCTGACCCTCCTAGAGAGCTCCTGTGTCTGTTTATCCTGTGCAGTTGGTGAGCAGGTATTGGTAGTGAGAATCATCCATGGCAATGGGGTGTTGGAATCAGGTCTGGTGGTTTGGGGTGGGGTGGTCACTGCTATTCCCAAGTTCAGGGTTCAGAGCTTTTCCCCATTTGGGTTTGAGGGGAAATAAATGATGGTCAGTATTCTTAAGAATAGTGGTGTTTTGACTTGCCTGGCACATGCTGCCTTCTCTCTTTCCCTCAGGGTGTTTTGCTGCTTCTTTTGGAACTGGAATGAAAGGAATAGAGATTGGATTATAGTGAGTTAAAGGAGATGATCGTTAAATGTTTGAAGTAGCACTTGGAGAAAATGGTCAGTAGCAAAAGATATATAAGATATGTGTTTATAAGTAGAATTGCTAGATTATTAATTTGTTTTTTCTAATTAGTAAAAAACTAGTCTCTTTCACCCTATTTTTTTGTTTTTGTTTTTTTTGCTTTTTGGAGGGCAATTGCAGTTAACTGACTTGCCCAAGGTCACATGGCTGGTTTTTGTGTTAAGTGTTTGAGGTCGGATTTGAACTCAGGTCCTCCTGACTCCAGGGCTGGTGCTCTATTCGATGTGCCACCTAGCCGCCCCCACCCTGCTACTGTTAAAAAAAGAAAAAGTTAAACCCTTGCATAATCAGACAAAACAAATTTCTCCATTGGTCTTGTCTAAAGAATAGATATCTTAATGTATACCCCAAGACTTTCACCTCTGTGATAGCGTGCTTTAACTTTACTCTGCTTTGTTTTTTTCTGAAATTATCCCCCGCATCGTTTTCTTTTTTTTTTCCAAATGCTTTATTAACTTCTGATTTACATCATTCATTTCTGCCAGATTTTGAGTTACAAATTTCCTCCCCTTTTTTCCCCTACCCATTGCCCCAAAATAGCAGTCCGACAGGATACCCTCTCCTCCGTATTTTCTCCCATATCCCTTTCGACTTTTCCAGTGGATCTCTATGCCCCGGTGCCTGTATATCTTATTTCCCAGTTACATGTAAAATAGTGTGTGTGTGTGTGTGTGTGTATATATATATATATATATATATATATATATATGTATTTGATTTTAAAACTTTGAATTCCAGATTCATTCCCTTCCTCCCTTGTCTCCCACCCTTACTGGGAAGATAAGCAGTTCAGTATAGGTTGTACATGTGTGGGTAATGCAAAACAATTACATAGTAGATATATTGTAAAAGACTGACTGTATTTCCCTCCCTCCTATCCCACCTCCCACTTGTTCTGTTCTCTACTTTGATCCCGTTCCTTTTCAAAAGTGGGTGCTCCCAACTTCCCTCCCCCCTAGCCTGCCCTCCCTTCCATCATCCCCCCTCTCATCCCCTCCCCCCCCACTCTCCTATAGGGTGAGATACCCTATTTAGTTTGTATTTCATTCCCTCCTCGAGCCAAATTCAATGGGAATAAAGTTGACCCATTCCCTTTTGCCTTCCTATTCCCCTCCATTGTAACCATTTTCCCTTGCCTCTTCTATATGAGATAGTTTACCCCATTCTGTCTCTCCCCATCTCCTCTCATTATATTCCTCTCTCAGCTCTTAATTTCACCTTTTAAGCATCATCCCTTCCTGTTAAATTGGTTAAATCTAGTTCTTAGAAACACCCTGTCAGAACAAGTGAGATAGGTGATACCAGACTGAGCAAGCATATCAGTCAATTAACAGATATTTATTAGTTGTCTCCTATGTGCCTGACTTTATACAAATATTATGAATGAAACAGCTTGAAAAGAAACCCTTTAGTCACATGTCATACATGGAAAAAGAAGTTAATCCATTTATAAGACCTGAGACTTTTTACTCAAGGTTTATCATATTTTATGATACATAAAGAAAAACCTGGAACTGATGCAGCTTTCTTTGCTTTTTACCCAGTTAGCTTGTGCTGAAATAGTGAAATATTAATTCTTTTTTGAAAAAAAAATGCTTTCCTTGGCTATTGGTGATATATTCGTTAAATTATGTGTTTGTTCTTTGATTGTAATAATTTAAAAGTATATTTTGAATTATGAGAATGTGGAAAAATTCTACACTTTCATTTTTGGTCTATTATTTTTACTTGCCCAATGTTAGTTTTAAAAAAAAGTTTTCTCCTCCTCCCCACCCCTAAAATTGAAGTAAAAATTCAAAATTTTTTAAAGTTATTTTGTTAGACTCTTTAGAGGACACATTGGTCAGATTTGTTTGAGAATGGAAAAACAATTCCTTGCTCATTATTTTTTTTTTAATTTCAGGATGAAAATTAACTTGCTGCTATGATCCTTATGTATCTGTGAAGCAGCCAGGGTTTTAACAGGAAGGCAGACATTTAAGGTCAGTATTAAGAGCTGATTTTGTATTTGTACCAAATGTTATTTTTCACCTTTCTGATTATTACAAAAGTAGTTTTACTTTTTAATTAAAGGTATAAGCAAAATTTCTACCTTGGCTAATAATAAGGAGCTCTGATTTCTATAGCACGTTTAGGTTTGCAAAAGCATATATTGATTCATTTACTTCATATTTACTACATATATTATTTATTTTACTACTCTGTATAAATACCTGTGTGTGCTTTTATTGTGTGTGTGTATTTTATAGACTCATCTTTCTGAGTTCATATCTGACCTCAGATACTTACTGTATAATCCTGGGTAAGTCACTTAACCCTGTTTGTCTCAGTTTCTTCACCTATAAAATGATCTGGAGAAGGAAATGGCAAACCACTCCAGTATCTTTGCTACAAAAACCCCAAATGGGGTTATGAAGAGTTGGACTTGACTGAGCAAGAGCAACAACTCTGTGTGTGAGTGTGTGTATGAGAGAGAGAGAGAGAAGTGTACAACAGGCATTTGATCCATTTTAGAGATGAAACTGAAAGTAGGTGAGTTTATGATTTGTCTATAGTCGTATAACTATGGTAACCAACGGGGGTGGGATCATGGATAAGCCAAAGCTACTTTTAGCAGCCTAATCCTTAGCTTGGTATGTAATCAACCAGTTGAAGAATGTCAATGGGTGCTACTGGTAGGCCTGAGGCATAAGTAGGTGAGAAGAAAAGAATAGAAAAGTGATTAAATAAAAGGAAAATTAATAAAAATAAAAGAACTCTAGAGATTGGGGGTACCATAATAAATTTATTTCTATAAAAGAGGAAATATGGCATCATGGAAAGAGAGTTATTCTTAGAATCAGGAAGACCTGGCTTCAGTTACTGAGCCTCTTAGGGCCATAGGCAATCTTATGGTCATAAACTGCAAAGTAAATATTGATCTGCATTGATAGAGACAATTTCTTCATCTCAGGTTTGCTATACCAATGGAATTACTGGCCTGGTTTAAAAAATCGGTCACTACTTAGTGTCTACTCTTGCTGTGTTCTGCTAGTAACTTAGAATGCTCCTTTGGCACTACAAAACAGACTTTAGTCACTAATGATATGAGATAAAAGAAATAATAATTTAAAGTACATTCTTTGGCACAGTCTTCCTCAGCTCTGGGGATTAGGAATCTGCTGCTGGAAGCAAGTATTAGTTCAAATACTGTTGCAAAGAAAGGGAAAAAAATGTTTTATACTAATGGTACAAATTCCATCCTAGGTGATCAAGAAACTTCCACTTCCTTGGTCTAACTACTTCTGCTTCACCTCTGTCCTTACTTTAGAAATCTATTATGATGTAAAGGGAAAAGTGAATTACAGTGATAGATGGAGGAAGTATTAGAAGAATGATATAGAAGGTTGGATTTACGGGATTTAGGGAAGTCTTGGGATGAAAAAAATTTGAAAATAATGTTTGTTGTGAATAAAACTGATTTATTCTTTTTTTTTTTTTTTTAAAGCAATTGGGGTTAAGTAACTTGCTCAAGGTTACACGGCCAGTTATTTCTGGGTGTGGTGCTAAGTATCTGAGCCTGGATTTGATCCAGGTCATCCCGACACTGGAGTCGGTGCTCTTACTCGCTGAGCCAGCTGGCCGCCCCTAAGCAATTGGGGTTAAGTAACTTGCTCAAGGTTACATGGCCAGGTGTTTCTGGGTGGGTGCTAAGTGTCTGAGCTCAGGATTCGATCTCCAGGTCTTCTTAACACTGGAGCCGGTGCTCTTACTCGCTGTGATACCTGGCCACCCTGAAACGGATTTATTCTTGTTAGATATCCATGAGAGCATATTGAATAAAATTTAACCTCTCTTTTTCTTTCTCTCTCTTTGTAACGTTATTAATCATTAAAACTATAACATACCATTACAATGAACATTTCCTTTTCTCCTTTTAGCTTGAAAATTCCAGTCGCCTCTGGCAACCTGTTGATCGGAATTTTAGAACTCTGATCACATAAATGTATCATGTAATAATTCTGGATGTGTTAAGCTCAATACGATTCTATTTAAAATTAAATAACTATTGTTTTTGTATTTGATTTTATTGAAGAAAGAAAATATAATTTATAAAGCAAAAATGTGGGACCAAGGAGGACAGCCTTGGCAACAGTGGCCTTTGAATCAACAGCAGTGGATGCAGTCATTTCAGCACCAGCAGGATCCAAGTAAGGAAAAAAATTGAACTTTATTTTTAAAAGATAGTGGGAGGGAGGGAAATGCCCATCTGAATTTTGGTATTATTTATCATTAAAATACTTTCCGATAAAGCATAACCCAATACACACACATGCTCTGATGATTTTTGTGAGCTTAAGATTTATTCCCACTTTCATGCAACAGCCCTTCAGATACATAAAGAAAACTAACATACCCTTTAAATCCTTATTTTCCAGGCTAAACACCTCTAGTTCCTTTAGCAGATTTTCTCTTATGACTTGATCTTTAGTCCTTTTTCATTTCATTTCATTTTCATTTTCATGTGTTACCCAGAGATGTGATCTGACTAATAGTTCTGGATCCTTTGCCCTCATAATACAGCCTAAAGCTTATATTAGTATTTTTTGTTGACATGTCATATGATTGACCTGTATTGAACTTATATAGTCCATTAAAACCCCTGCATCTTTTCATTGTACTGTTGCCAAGCCATTCCTCCTTTTTTTTTTTTTTTTTCCTTTTGGAGGGCAGTTGGGGTTAAGTAACTTGCCCAAGGTTACACGGCTAGTACTTTTGTTGGGTGTTAAGTGTCTTAGGTCGGAACTGAACCTCGGGTCCTCCTGACTCTGGGGCTGGTGCTTTACCCACTGTACCACCTAGCTGCCCCTCATTTTATATTTTTGAAGCTTGTTTTTTAACCCAAAGATAAGACTACAAGTTGTTCCTATTAAATTTCATCTTAAGTATAATGTCTGTCTGTCTTTCATCTTAAATACAATATCTTGTCTGTCGAACTTTTTGCATTCGAACTGATCCAGTGTGCTACCTATTTCTTCTAACTTTGTGTGAGCTGCAACTTTGACAACCATGGATTCTGTGCCTTGATAAATGCCTTGATAAATGTTTGGCAATATGGCCAAACATGAATCCTTGAAGCAATCTCCTGGAGAGCTTCCAGTTTTTTATCACACTTTGAGTGACTAGGCCTAGTGTCTAGCCATTCATCAATTTCTGAATCTGTATGTACTATCATCTAGGCCTTTTCTCTGTCGTTGTCCCCCGCCCCCCTGCCCAATACCACTTGCTGTTGTCAGATATTTTACTAAAATCTAGATGAACTATATTTGTAGAATTCCTCTAATTTACCAGGCTAATAATTTGGCCAGAAAAGGAAAATAAGATTAGTTTAGAATGATCTGTTTTTGATATTCTCTCTCTCTCTTTTTTTTTAAAGCAATTGGGGTTAAGTAACTTGTTCAAGGTTACACGGCCAGTTATTTTTTGTGGGTGCTGAGTATCTGAGGCTGGACCGATCCCAGGTGTCCTGACGCTGGGGCCGGCGCTCTTACTCACAGCACCACCTGGCTGCTCCTGATATTCTCTTTCTGGCTCTTTGTGATCACTCCTTTCTGTAGATGTTCACTAGTTAACCTTTAATGGTATATTCTAGAATTTTTCCTGGAATCAAAGTTAAACGTTATCTTAAAGTTTGCAACCAATAGTTGGTTCCCTTTTTTGGAACTCAGGACATTTGCCCTTTTCCTTTATTGTAGTTCTTCTCATGTTCTTTATAAGTTTTCCAAAGATAAACGACAGTGCCTCAACTATCAATATTTACTTACGTTTTCATACCTGAGAATATAGGTGTTGTATATGTCAGGTGACTTGAACTCATTAAGAGCAACATTGTATTCTCTTACTCCCTCCTTACCTTGGATTTAAATTATTTTTTAGCCATTTTTGTTCTTTTTTAGTTCAAAGATATTCTCCATGGAATAAAAAGTAAAAACAAAGTAGTTGAGGCTCCTTCTCTGTTATCTGTTGTCATTGTCCCATCTATCTTGAGTAGTGGTCCCATGTCTTCTTCATTCTTTCCTTTTTATCCAGTATGACTAAAAAAAAAAAATGAATCTTTTTGGCTATTTTTAGTTTTTCTTGCTGGCCCAGCTAATTCTGAGCATTCATATTTCTGACACTGGACATTATAAGACCATACCATCGTTTTGTTTTGATGAATTCTTTTTGCATCCCTGTTGGTCTCTTTTCCTCCTTATTAGGTTTATTTTTATTTATGGCTTCAGAATTTTATTTGAAACAAACCTGCTTGCCATATTCCTTATATTTTCTTGAAAACTTCATGATTTTTTGAACGAGATTCTATTCCAGACATGTCTTGGTATCCTCTAGGCTGGTGCCTTCCTTCTTTAGAATTTAATCCATGGATTCTTACTCCTCATTTCTATACAGTTTTTTACTCTAAAATGTATGATGTATTTAAGACTTTGCATAGCTTCCCTCATCTACTCTATCACAAATTCAAAGATGACTTGAAAGCTTTCAATTCTACCTTGGCACCTAGTTCCTTGTTGGTGAGAATCTGATCTAGAATAGAAGTTCTCTCTGTTAATTGTTCTTTTCTTTGAAGGATGAATTATCATTAAGACAGACCACTAAGATATTAACTGCTCTGATTTTTGCATAAGGGTCTAGCAGATAGATAGATAGTTGTAATTAAAGATTGATTTTTGTATCACTGCTTTTTATTTGAAATAATTTTGCAGTATATTAGTTCACTTTCCTATCTTTGTAAAATAAAAATATACTGAGCATAATTTTTCTTTTACTTAGGACTTAGTAGTGCCTTAGGATGATCATTGTTATAAAGATATTTTTTTTATTAGTCAGAATACCTCATGTTTCATTTCATTTCAATTCCAAGAATTCTAGTTGAAATTGTGTTCAAAACATTCTCTTCTGGATTTGATTTTGTATGTCCTTGTCACATAATAATTCTTTATGCTGGGGATTCTTTTTTGTTGTTGTTATTTACTCATTTAACCTTACTTTCCAAATTGGGACTTTATTTTAGAAAGAAAACCTCATTGCTTGGCTGGTTTGTGTTTTCTTGGGTCTTGCTGATGTTTTCCCTAGGTGTTTAAGCATTGTGTTCTTCAAAGATCTCATGAATATATCAGACTGGGGATGGACTTAGATGCCCTTCTGCTCTGAGCTTTATAGATTGTTGACCTTGGTTTGGGTCTGTCTAACATATCATTGGATATGTTTTTCCATATGTTTTTTTTCCATGTGTTTCCCAGAATCTTTTACTAGATTTTGAAATGAAAGTTAGTGGTATGTTCCAATGAAATAATAGATATAAAATTGTTAAGTTCAAAGTACTTTACCATAATGTAAGTTAGGTGGCATGGTGGGTGACAGTACTTGACTTGGAAATAGGAAGACCTGAGTTCAAATTTCACTTCAGACATTTGCTAGATGTGTGATTCTAGGCAAGTCAGTTAACCTCTCTCAGCCTTAGTTTCCTCATCTGTGAAATGGGAATAATAGCACCTACCTTACAGGGTTGTTGAGGTCCAAATGAGATAACATATTGCAAATTTTAAAGCACTATATAAATGCTAACTTATTAGTACAGTATTGCAATGACTCCAAAGAGAAAAGAAAGGAATGTTAGTCTGAAGAAATAGAAGAAATAGATTCTGGAAATTTTCTGTCTCCAAATGCAAAAGAAAGTCTGTTCTTCCACATAGTCTTTAGACTGAGATAGTTTCTTAGTCAGGCCTCAAATGTAAAGTGATTAAACTTTGGTTACTGGAGAAGAGATTAGCATACCTTTAGATGAGGGGTGAAGAAAGGGTGGCATAAGCAGACACGAACAGAAACAGAAATCAGACGTGAGCAGGTAACTTATTAAATGAGACCAGCCTCAGGGTGGCTAGGTAGTACAGTGAATACAGCACTGGCTCTGAAGTTAGGAGGACCTGAGTTCAAATCTGACATCAGACACTTAGCACATACTAGCTGTGTGACCTTGGGCAAGTCACTTAACCTCAATTGCCCTGCCTTCCCCCCTCCAAAAAGCAAAAAAAAAAAAAATGAGACCAGCCTCTTTGGACTAGAGAGCCAGGAGATGTGGAGAGCCAGGAGAATTGACATGTGAGTAAGATTTTGGCAATCATATGAATGGTGAATGGAGCAGGGAGAGGTTTAAAGATGATCTTATTTAGTCTGAGGGCCAAAAAGAGGTCAGTAAGTTCTTTAAGAGAAAGAATTCATTAGATGTGGTATTTTAATATAAGGATAAAGAAAAGAAAGGAACAAAAAATATTTTTCCAGTTTGTTAGTAAACCTGTATTGGGAAGGAATGATGCCACCATTGGTAACAGGGAAAATGGTATATGAAATAGAATTAGGGAAAAGAGAAAGTAGTAAGATTACATAATAATATAAGTGCTTTTGATTAAATGTGGGGAAAAAATGGATATTTCAGTGTTAAAAAGGGCTATTCAGAAAGGTTGTAGATTTTCTGAAAAGGTAAAAAAATAAAGTAGATTATTTGTCTTGCTAAAAGGGTACTAAGAGTTGATTTGATTAAATTTCAAAATATTTGGGGACCCTAATGTGATCTTATAAAAACTTTCTAGGCAAGGAGTAACTTGGGAACAATTTAACAGAACAGAGTGGAGATACGACATTATACTCAGAATCTTAAAGGTTGTTCTATTAATTTTTAGGTCAGATTGATTGGGCTGCATTAGCTCAAGCATGGATTGCCCAGCGAGAAGCTTCAGGACAGCAAAGTGTGGTGGAACAGCCTCCTGGAATAATGCCAAATGGACAAGACATGTCAGCAATAGAATCTGGTCCAAACAACCATGGGAATTTTCAAGGGGATACAAATTTTAACAGAATGTGGCAACCAGGTTTGTTCTTTTTATAAAAATGGGAATTTTTCATATGATTTAGTGTCAGATTTTTATTTTTAAAATATAAAAATAGGATTGAAATGATTTAATTAACTTATTTTATGACTTCTTGAAAATGAATGTTTCTTTTAAAAGAATTCATTTAAGTTTGATTTGGCCTATACACTTTATGGTTGAAATTACTCTGTACTCAGCCTGCTTAGTATGTGGCATTCAGAATTTGATTCTTTTCTTGATTCTTCATTCCTAGGCTGACAGGGGCTGGGAACACTGTGGAAACCTCACTTGGCATCTAGGGAAGAGAGCACTTAGTGCTTCTCTGTTTCAACCTCTGGCCTTTTCAGAAGCAGCACTGGCAGAGCAAAACATGTCCAGCCTATAGTTAAAGAAAAATGGTGTCACTGTAATGACCATAAAAGAGAAATTTGCTTTTTCAAATATACTATTGCCCCTATTCTCCACACACCATTTTCTTCCCTCTTTTCAGATAGTGATATATTCCATGCTTTGTTTATCTCTTGTTTTTTTTTTAACTTCTCAGTAGTTGTCAAATTATTTATGTGATTTGGATTGCTTGATCCGTTCACCGTTTTTATTTTAATGGTTTGTATAATTATTTCCATTAGTGATTTTCAAATACAGACTAAATCTTTTACTCCAGATTCAGTTCTGCTAAGGATTAAATCATTCGCCCTTTTTAAGTGGGGTGAACAAGCTTTTTACGTGAAAGACTACATGTCTTATAGAATGTTATTCCCCCCTCTCTCCCACCCAAAAAAGTAGCATTATATATAAACACCCCAGTCTCTGACGCCATATAATTGTTTCAGTTTATCTTACTCAGTTTTAGCCTTGAAGCCATACCAGTTTCCTCCCAGGTTTAAAAATATTTTGGCTTCAAGTCTAAACTTTTTAAAATGAAGCAGCCTGTGACCTCCTTACCCTCAAACACCCAATGTTGAGTGATTTTATAGCCTTTTACAGGTAACTGTGTGCCTCAGTTTTTCCACAAGTAAATTGGGGATATTTGTTCCCTGCCCCTACCTCACAGGGATGTTGTGAGGATAAATGTTTTTCATGGAACAATTTATACAAATTTTATGATATTTTTCATGGTGCTATTGCTGAAAAAAGAAAACTGATTAGAAAATTCAGCACAAAAGAAATTGTTTCAGATTTGATCATTACTTTCAAGAGAATGTTTAGGCAGGCATTTGATTTTCATCTGTGTAAGTTGAGCGTTTGGGGTAGATGAAGTTATTCTGATCATGTGTCAAAGCCTAGAGAATAAATTTATCTCGAACCTTAAAATATTTGATATTGGATGTATATTAACAAGGCTAGTTCCTTTTTTTCACAGACACACATATCTCTTTTTATACCTGTATAGATAAATATATACATACTTAAACATGTGCATGCATGGGTGTGTTTGTGTATGTATGTGTTTTATAATATATGAAAAAAAATGACCAAGAAGTCATAAATTGTCTTCATAAAGAGCTCTGATAAAAATTTTACTTTCTTGAGATCTTAAAAAAATAACATTTGTTGATATTTTTATAACGCCCTCTTGAATGTTTTTATGCCTAAATCCTAAATAGAATGGGGAATGCATCACCAACCCCCACACCCCCCTCCAGATCAGCCATGGATGCCACCAACACCAGGCCCAATGGACATTGTTCCTCCTTCTGAAGACAGCAACAGTCAGGACAGTGGGGAATTTGCCCCTGACAACAGGCATATATTTAACCAGAACAATCACAACTTTGGTGGACCACCCGATAATTTTGCAGTGGGGCCAGTGAACCAGTTTGACTATCAGGTGAAAGATATTTTGTTACTTTAATATAGTAGATGTGAACATAATCCATTCTTTGGAAGTATCCCATCAAGAATACCTAAGATGTGTGTTTCACTTTTCAGTCCTGTACAGATAAGAACTGTTTGTTTTGTTTTGTTTTTTATAAATAGTGTTATTTTTGATTATTAAAGCATTAGAAATTTCTTTTCAGAAGATATTTGATTTCCTAAGTTAACATTTTAATGATGCAAAGGCCCTTCATAGAATAAAACTTTGAGAAATTGGAAAAAATGTTAAAAGTGAAATAACTATATGATGTTTTGTCTTAAATTTATATTTTCAGAGTGGCATATTAAGTATTAAATAAAGTTTAGAAAATTCACAGTAGTTGAATACCTTATTTATTTAAAATAGATTATATACTTAAGACATGCATAGCATACATGAAGAACATAGATCATCTTCCTAAATGCATTTATAGTGTTATATAGGATTGCGACAGCTTTTCTAGAGTCATCATTGTGGTTTTTTTTTCCCATCTTGTTATGACATGATATTGAATTGTAAATATCCTTTGTAGCATCCAATTCATAACCAGGGACATAGAACTCTATGGAGGGTAGTAATATTAGTTTGTTGGGATTCTCTTTACTTTTCCCTCCACTTTGTTTGGATCTACTCTTAGATTTTAGTGCTAGGTGTCATTTCAAGATAACTAATTCTGAAGAAAAGTTAAAATTTATAGATGGGGCAATTAATATTTTAAATTTAGAGAGAAATAAAAATTCATAAGCTGAATTAGAGACTTAATGATGGACAAGACTGTAAATAAAAGTTTGATTAAGACAGTAAGCATTTGTCAGTTATATTTCCAAATTGGTATCCAGTTGTAACTTTGTTTCATATAAGTATTAGAAGTAAAACCTGAACATTTATCCACATTTATACTGTATAGTCTCATGCTTTGTAAAACAGAGCTACGTGATCACCTAGCTTAGGAGCCTAATGACCACAGTAAATTTGCATATGAAATTGCCAGTTCAAAATCTACTTGACATTTTAAAGAAGTTTTTTCCCTCTGTTGATCTTGCCTTTTCTCATTAAATCACTGAACAAGCATATCCTGTAACAAGATACATATGTCGATGAGACATGGGGAGCATAGGCAGCACAAACTATAGAGTACCAGATTTAGCATCAGAATTCCTTCTCTGCTACTTATTACTTGTGTGGTCTTTGGCAAGTCACTTAACCTCTCAGGACCTCAGTTTCCCCCTTCCATAAATTGAAGGAGTTATATTAAGTGATCTTAAAGGTCCTGGCAAACTCTAAATCTCTAGTGGTGGTGATGATTCTGATCATAAATCTCTTGATTGACTGTCAGCTATTTTAACTTCATTAGCAATAGAAAACTATTATGATGAGATTTTTGTCTGTTTACTTTTTAAAGTGAATGGGTTTTTAATTATTTGATGGTAGAAAATGTTTAGCTTCCAAATGGTTTTGAAATCATCTCTCACGACATGGGAAAGAGTCATATAGTACTTTCCTGGCATTTTATAAGAAAAATAGTGTATCAATTTATATTGTAAAGGCTCTTTGCAGTTAGATGGGAAGAACACTTCTTATCTTTCTTAAGAAAAGCAAGCTTAGGCTCTAGAGGCTACAGAAAAATCGGTGGACACTAGTACCTTGGAATTCATGGATTTGCTGCACGCATGGATTTCTACTGTCCCAGTTCATAACACGTGTGTGTCCCAGAGAATGTATAGTATTAATGTGAAGAAAAATAAACTGCAATACTCTTTCAGCATGGGGCTGCTTTTGGTCCACCACAAGGTGGATTTCATCCTCCTTATTGGCAACCAGGACCACCAGGACCTCCAGCACCTCCCCAGAGTCGAAGAGAGAGGCCATCATTCAGGGATCGCCAGCGTTCACCCATAGCATTACCTGTGAAGCAGGAACCTCCACAAATTGGTAGATATTAACTTTATTTAGTGCACTCTAATCAGCCTGATTTCCTCCTCGTGCAAAGTATGAGTTCTGTTGAGTTTTGCTATGGATATCATATACAAGTTTTGGCTAATGTTTATTTTTAAGTTTTGCTTTTAGTGTTTTTTTCTCTAGTACGTTAGTGGCAGCATGGCACAGTGGCTAGAAAACTGACCTCAGAACTAGAAATCACCTAGGCTCAAGTCTTGCCTCTGACAGTTAGCTGGCTGTGTGACCCTGGGCAAGTCACTCAACTTCTCACTGCTCTGATCACAAATTGTGAAGAAGAGCTGTTTTCCATTAGTAGAGGGAATTTCCTCATTCAGGGTGTTTGTTATACAAGTGAAATCAAGGTCTTTTCCTGTCCTTATCCTACTATCTTATATTTCAAAACCATTTATCATCCCTCAGTTTGTCCTCCAGAGGGTGACGCTTCTTCTCACCAACACTAGCCCCTCTACTTACACTTGGAACTCATTCCATCTGGTCTGTCTTGCCGCTGTAAATCACCCTCCCTCTCTTGCTTTCTCTTTCTAATCTTTAATCTCTGTTTACTGATTCTTTCCCTTTTTTTTTCTCTCTCTATCTCCCTCCCTCCCTCCTATCTACCTCTCTCTTTCTCCCCTTCCCTCTCCCTCTCCTTATTCCTCTCCTTCCTTCTTCCATCTCTCTCTCCCTCCCAAACTTCTAGAAAGTTCTTATATTCCTTGTCTGTGCTTTCTCTCCTTTCACTTCTCAGTATCTTGCAGCTTTATCACTCAACTGAAATTTACCAGTGTTCTCTTAATTTGCCAAATCATTTTTTCTCAGTCCTTAGCCTTCAGGATCTTTATACAGTCTTTGAACACCACTGACCACCCGTTTCTGGATCCTGATGTCTCTTGCTTCTTTTCCTACCTGCCTGACTGCTCCTTTTCAGTCTTATTTGCTAGGTTCGTTGTGTCTTGCTTCTCAGTTCTGAGTGCACATTAGTGCTTTGTCCTATGTACATACTCTGTGTTTGTTTCAACTTCTATATGTATACACACACACACATATTTATGTAGGGATAATTAAGCCCATATAGCCTTTAACATCTCAAATTCAACATGTATAAAACAGAACTCTTTTTTTCCCCTGCTTCTCCCCACCTATCCTTATTCCTAACTTATTTTTTTAGAAAGAATCACTCTCCTCATAACCTAAGTTTGGAACCTCAGAGTCATCTTCAAATCTTCACTTTCTCTCACTATACATATCCATTCTCATAGTTGCCAACTCAAGTCATTTTGTCTCCACAACTACGTCTGTCCCCTTTTGTCTATTCATACAACTACTACTCTAGTTCAAGTCCTTATCTTTCCTGTTCTTGACTATTGAAATAGCCTCTTAATTAATCTCTTTGCCTCAGGTCACTCCCATCTCCAACCCATATTCTATACAACTGTCAGCATGGTATTCCTAAAGAGCAGAGGTGTTTATTCATGTCACTTCCTTACTCAGAAAGCTTTTAGTAGCTGCCATTACCCAGTGGCCTCTAGAATAGAATATATATTCTCTTGTTTTCATTTAAAAGCCCTTCTTAGTCTGACTCCAGCCTACCAGGCTTATGGTACATTGCTATGACTTTCCATCTTCTTTTTCTGTGCTTTTGTATAGACTGGCCCATGGCTAGAATATAAGATTATAATGTGAACCTCTTGAACTTCACATTTTATAATCCCTAGAGTCCTTCAAAGGTAAACTCATATACTATCTTTTACTTGAAGCTTCCCTTCAGTCATCTTCTGCTGCAAATGCCTTTCCCTCCATCCTTTTATTTCATTCAGATAATTTTGTACTTTACTCACATTTGTACTTGTTTCCTTTGATAGACTTTAAGCTCCTTGAGGGCAAGGCCATTTTTTTTGTGTGTCAGTATCCTCAGTACTTAGTACATTAATGCCTGGCTTTTTGGTTGATTAATTTTAGCATGTATCATATATAGGAAATGAAGCAGCAGGAGTAATAAAGTTGACAATATTCTATTTTAAAGCTAAAATAATTTAAATGAAACAAATGCTAAAAATAAAAATTCTAGACTGCCTTCATCATGGTCAAGTACTAACATAAAACAGTTATAAAATATCTTAATATGTTGCTGGTGGTTGGGTGTTTATCATGCAAGTAACTGAAAAAATATTAACTTAAAGCTTATAACCAATATTGCCTACTGTTGACAGTTAATGCATCTTTATATTGAATTAATATAGTAACTTAATATTTCAAATAATTGCATTTGGGAAGCAAAAAAAAGCAGTGATATTTAATGCTACCAAAAATTAGTCTGCTGTTAATATAGTAGACATTTGAGGACTATTCATCTTTAAAATGTTAACTTTATTATGTGACTCATGCATTCATTTATTTTGTTTTTAAATGTTTCTTGATGCTCCCCTTTTTACATCACTGTCATTTTCCAGTGATTAAGTATCCCCCCCCTCCCAATAATTGGAACAAATAAGTTTAACAAACAGAAGAAATCAACCCCCATTGAGTTTGTCTGAAAATGTTTCCTTCTGTAGTTAGAACTTACCACATCTCTACCAGGAAGCAGGAAGCACATTTTACTATTAGTACTTTAAAGTCATAGTTGCACACTGTATTCAACTGATTGCTAAAGTATTTCAGTGGCGTTTTCCTTTATGTTATGGTTGAGGCATGTATTCTGCCTTAATTGACTTTGGGACTTCGATTCCATAAGCAATTATCAAAGGCTTAGTATGTACAGAGTATTGTGGTAGGCATTGGGACACCTAAGGAATTTAGGTAAAACACTATCCTTGCCCTAATGGAGCTTATTGTCTAGTAAATTTCTCCATGAATAGCTACTGAGCCTATTCTTATCTTAACTTAAAATTCTTACCTAATTAAAATAAAATGTGTCATTTTAGGAAAAAATATAAAATGTTCTATGAAGTTTTTTTATTATTGTTTTTGTTCTGTCATAACAAAGATAGTTTATCACAAGAATTCCTACAACAAAAATCTGTTTCATTTAGTTATTTTTCCTTTTTTTCCCCTGGGAACTGGTTGGGGGAGGCAGGTAAAGAAGGGAGGAAATCAACCACAAAAGTGAGTTCAGAAATTTTGAGTTTTATTTCAATTGATAGAATTGTAAAAATTTTCCCATGTGATGCAGATGCAGTAAAACGAAGAACTCTTCCAGCTTGGATTCGTGAAGGTCTTGAAAAGATGGAACGTGAAAAACAAAAGAAATTGGAAAAAGAGAGAATGGAACAGCAACGTTCACAATTATCCAAAAAAGAAAAGAAGTCAAATGAAGAAGCTGAAGGAGGGGACGGTCCCCGTTTGCCTCAGAGAAGCAAATTTGTAAGTAAAATCTGACTTAGTTAAATAAAGAATAGTTTCACAATCCCAGCACCGCAAAAGATTTTGTGTATTTTTTATATGTATATGTATATATGTATGTGTATACATATATATAAGATATTTGTTCATATGTTTTAATACATTAAAAAGCAAGCTGGTTTATTTGGGAAATGAATTTAGTACATATCACAGAATTATGAGTAAATGATCAAGCATTTCTTAATTATCGTATACTAGGCATTGAAGATGAACATTCAAAAGTCCCTTGTCCTCAAGAAGTGGTTGGAGAAACTCAAGTGAAAAGGATAGGAGGTGGGGATAGCATACTTGAGGCAGATTTGGGGCCAGGTAAGGGAGTTTGGTCAGGGGATATCATAGGGATCTTATGTATAGCAGGGAGAAGGTAAGTTTGTCACATTTTTTCTGGTAACATTGATTTCATTTCTCTTCCTAGTGCTAGAGAGGGAAAATAAGGTAGAGGGGGCAATAAAGTATATGTGAAGTATCCAGGGTAGATGGCAAGATGGTTAGGTTCTCGTGAATTGTCTGCCTTCCTACCTGATGAAAGGCTAGCTGGCATGTGAGGCACGATCTGAGACTAGCTAAATGTAATAAAGAAGAGTTTTCACTTACTGACTCAGTAATCAGGATAATATCCCCAGAGCTGAGTACCAAAATTGAAAGATTAAGTTGTTACTCTAGGGGTTGAGGCTTAGTCTCTAAGTCTGGAGAATTGCCCCTTCTAATGGGAAGGGGGGTGGAGGCTGGGGTGACATGGAATGGCAATTCAATATCTTCACTCTTTGTAAGCTCATTTCATTGTTTTATATCCAACACATTGCTTAGTAAAATAGCTAGTTCAGTACTTGTTGATGAATTTAATTTTGGAATTAAAGGGTAAAAGGAAAAGGGCACCTTATTTCAGAAAGAGTGCTTAATTAGGATGTTGCAAATATCTAATAAACATGTCCTAATATTGTATAACTGTGAGCAATGAAAATAAGTCATCTAATGTTACTTTAAAAAATTTACGAGTCATATGTGGTATTTGGGAATGAGATATTGTTATTAATGTATTGTACTATTAAAGTCTCTGCCATGTAATCAATCACCCTTCATCCCACTTAAAAAATGTTGTAGGTAAGAGTTGAAGTAGTAACCTAGAGCAAAAGAGATTTCTCAATTATTATAGTGTCTGTATCCTATGATAAAACTTTGAGGCTGCTCTGGTGATGGACTTTTATTATTGATAGCAGTCGGTCAATCTGAGAAGTAAAACACTTCTTTACACATTTGCTAGTGATATTCTAGAAAAAATGTCCCAATAAACTAAAAAAGGTTTTAGGCTTTGAATGTGGCTTTCTCCTTGTATCTAAAGATCCTATAATGTCAAAGGCAAGATGACTTTTGAGGACAGTGAAGCATAATGACACTGCACAGTTCTGCCTCACTTAAATCCAGTTCCCTTGCAAGTCAAGATGTCACCCTCCTCATGTCATTGGTTGCTTGTTCTGCCATTTGGGACGAGATTTGGGATGAGTTTGATGATCTGTAAGTAGATAATTTAGCATTCTGTACTATTTATTTTATAGGATAGTGATGAGGATGATGAGGATGTTGAAAATATTGAAGCAGCAAGCAGTGGAAAAATTACTAGAAGCCCATCTCCAGTTCCTCAAGAAGAACAAAGTGAACCAGAGATGACAGAAGAAGAGAAGGAGTATCAAATGGTATAGATAAAATGTTTTTCTTTCCATTTCCTTGGAATTTCATTTATGACTATATTTGCTGTTGTTGGTTGTCCAGTTATTCTTTCTAAATTAGGTGTCTACTAAATACCAATATTAAATGTTACAAAATTAGACAGTTTTTTGCTGGCCAAATCATATACCATAAACCCCAATAGATACTATGTACAATAAAAGTGATAAAACACAGTGTGAAGGAAGGAAATAAACATTTATTAAATATCTTATTTGATCCTCTCAATAATTCTGTGAGGTAGGTCCTGCTATTATCCTTATTTTGCAGTTGTTAATACTGAGGCAGACAGGAAAAGTGACTTCTCCAGGGTCATACAGCCAGGAAGTATGTGAGGTAGAATTTGAATTTTGTTCTTCAAGACTTGAGACCCAGACTGCACCACCTACCTGCTTCTAGCATGAAAAACAAGTGTTAGTTTTATCACCTTGTAGCAATGCTGAATAGCAGTAGCAGCTCATTTCTATAGCATTTTAATATTTGCCAGGAATCACAGAATGTTATACCTGGGAAGGGCCAAACTCTGCTCATTTTACAGTTAAGAAACCCAGGGAGGCTAAGGGGTATGCTCATAACTACATAACTATTTAGCGACAGGGGTAGAACTAGAACCCCAAGTCTTTTGAATTCTAGTTGTGTTCTTTCCACTTCTGTATACCACCTCCTAAAAAGCTTCCACTTTAGTTATGCTATATGTACAGGAAAATATGTCTAGTTAGAACCTCTTGTTTTTAAAAAGGAAAGGGGTAGTATAACCTGGGGACTGAAAGAGAGGAGAAATTCTTTGTTAATATGTTACTTGGATTCTCTGTTCAGTATGTAAAATGACCTTGACTTAAAATGATGGCTAATGTACATTATTAAGCACTTGCAGAGAAATTTTGTACAAATAGAAAGGAATTGTAGCTGTGTACTTTGGAGAATTCCTGAGCCTCTTTTTTGAGTAAATTGAGCAATGTGCCTAGGGTTAAGTGCATGTAAATTGCTGAGTTTTTAAAAGAGATAACACTTTTCATCATGGCGCTTTATTTTTAAAAAGCCAAGTTGTGCCATTTACTATGATAAAATTTGTGTTGTAGAATTTTAACATTCAGAAGTAAAAAAGATTCAGTACCTTGTTTAAAATATATTAAAATGTAAATCTATATGCTCTTGAATTTCCTGGGTGTGATATTTATTAATTTTTTAAAGAAAAAATAGTTTTTCTTTGAAAATTGAAAACAATATATTTTTCTCAATTTGACTGATCTGTGTCTTTTGGAAGTTAATAGAATGTGTTATGTATTTTAATTTTTAAGTTTAGTGACTTTATTAGTAAAAACAATCAAAAAATTAATACTATCTAAAATTACATACTGTCTAAATATTTTTCTTGCAGATGTTGTTGACAAAAATGCTGTTGACAGAAATTCTCTTAGATGTCACAGATGAAGAAATTTATTATGTGGCCAAAGATGCACACCGAAAAGCAACAAAAGGTATATGTGGGGTGTTTTTTTGTTGTTGTTTTTACTATCCTATGTTTGGATATTCTATTCTTGCATGGTTTTTTGTTTTTTTTTTCTTTGAAGATTTAAAATTTCTAGCCACTCTCTATACATAAAACAAACCCCTTAAATATTTTGGTCTCATCTAAAATAGTAGAGCACAAATTAGCAATCATATAATGTTGTCCTGTGCAGTGTATTGTGAAAAATTTCAGTCATTCAGTTTCTTTCATGTAACCCTTTTTTTGTTTAGCTATGATGGTACTGATGTAGACGTGTTACTACTAATATTTGTATTGAATCAATGAGATGAATTGTGCATCAGTGCTTTGTTTTCACTGTTTATAGTTACTATAGCCATATGACAGTTAATTTTCCTCTTTATTTTTGAGTACTAGTAAAATTATGAAAAATTTAAAGGACAAAACACAGAAAAAGTCCTATGAGACCCTTCCCCTTTGTAAACCAATGTAGTTCACATTTAAATTCTAAAGTTTCAAAGCCAGACCTGCTCAAACTAGTTTTAAATGAATGTTATGTTTTTAATGTTTCTTCTCTCCCCAAAAAGCAGCAATAGTAGTAGATTTAACAATACCATAGAATCTCATGACTATGAAATCGTGGCTATTTGTGTTAACATGTTGTTCCTGTTGTTGATGTGATACAAAGCTCCTGCAAAACAGCTGGCACAGTCCAGTGCACTGGCTTCCCTCACTGGACTTGGTAAGTATTTTCCGTATTTTTGAGAGGGGGCTTAATGGGGAAATCACACTTATCTTGCCTTTCTACATATTCTATTTTGAAATTGTTATAAAAGTAGGTTTTAGGATTTATAACAGCTTAAAAGGTTTGTTTATTTTTCTTTTGGCTGCTGTTTTTTAATTTCTAGAGCATAAATTCACATTTAAAAGAATATTAATTTAATTGGATAAGTCATAACAATAGGAGCAAATTGTAGTAGAGAAGAATTCTTTCTTGTATTAATTGCTCCTAGGTTGACCTATTTCCTTTTTAACTTGGTAACTAAGGCATCATAATATGCACACATATATGTACACATGAAATATGCATATATAGTCACGTTCAAAACTAATGCATACATAGCACTACTGATTTTCTTCTTTTGAGTACTGTCATATTTAGAGTGCACAAAATCAGTTTCTGATGTGGTAGGAAAAAAAGCACCCATCTTCCCGTCATAATCTAACTAGTGATTTGTTAATGATGTGCTATTTGCATGATTTGTGACTGTGGCCATAAAACCTTTAATTTGCTATTTTAAATATCCTAACTTTAAATTGATCATTGTAAAGATTGAAAGAAATGGGCAGAAACAAATACCCTTGTCATGATGATGATTACTTGGATCACTTCAGGGTGGGGAGTAGTTTTAGCACAGTACTATTAAGAAAGTCTGATAGTATCCAAATTCTTAAAAAAGTTTAGCTTGACATCTGGGATTTCACAGCTTTGGTATAACAAAAGAATTATCCCATAAATATTTTCAGGCTTAGCATCCTAGTCTTCTTATGGTGTATGAGTTGACTTAACCTTTGGTGAGGCAAAATTATTGCACTATCAAAGACTTATCATAATTTCAAAGAACTATTGATATCATTATGACCTTGCTTAGTTGTTGAGAACTAGATGAAATGTTCCAGAAAAATAGGTAAGATAAAATACTGAGTAGCCACTTGACTCAGGGCTTTGTGGATGACAGTGACATGTCTGCTCCTCCCCACCCCGAATAAGCATCTTCTTCCAAGAAGAAGTAGTGAAAAAGAGGAATAAACTTTCCTTTTGGCCCCTCAGATTTTTAAAAATAAGATATAATCTTTCCTTGTGATAGACTGGGCTTTATGCACGCAGGTGGACTGGGTGGTTATGGATCAGGAGACAGTGAAGATGAGAGGAGTGACAGAGGTTCAGAGTCATCTGATACTGATGATGAGGAATTACGACACCGAATCAGGCAAAAACAGGAGGCATTTTGGAGAAAAGAGAGAGAACAGCAACTGTTACATGATAAACAGGTGGAAGGTATGTGTTGTTTTACTTTAATCTATTTAGATATCAAACAGTTTTGATGAATTAGTCATTTAAAAAATCAAAAGGATGGATTTAAGGTTGCTTTTTTTATGATGCTAGTATGTGATTTACTTAAAAACTGTGTGTGTCATATTGCAAGTTTTTTTTTTTTTTTAAGTAATTGGAGTTAAGTAACTTGCTCAAGGTTACACGGCCAGTTATTTCTGGGTGTGGTGCTGAGTGTCTGAGCCCGGGATTCGATCTCCAGGTCATCCCAACACTGGAGCCGGTGCTCTTACTCACTGAGCCAACTGGCTGTCCCTAAGCAATTGGGCTTAAGTAACTTGCTCAAGGTTACACGGCCAGGTGTTTCTGTGTGGGTGCTAAGTGTCTGAGCCCAGGATTCGATCCCCAGGTCATCCCCACACTTGAGCTGGTGCTCTTACTCGCTGTGCTACCTGGCCGCCCCCATATATTGCAAGTTTTAAAATTCCACAAAGTCGAGGTGAAATAAAATAATTGTAAGTTTGGACGTGTTTCTTATTCCATGTCTTCCTTACTCCTCCCTTAAAAATTTTTTTTAGGCGTTTTCATTTTTTTAGATAATTGACTTTTGGGGAGTAAGATTGTTTGGCTTGTGTTTCTAAATATCTTCTTTCATGGCCATCCGGCATTTAATTATATTTTATAATTTGTAGCTTTTTATTTGGTAATTTAAAGTTAAATTCCTATTCAATAATGTCAGTTGTATGGTAATTAATTTCTTAATAAAATCTGTTTACTGTAAAGTCATTTCGTTGGTTTCACTTGGGTGTTGGATTATAACTGCCAAAGTGAACATATTAAAGCCTGTGTGGGATGGATATCAGTTGAGGTTAATAGAATTCTGGCAAGTTTTAAGAATTGCAGTGGATCTCTTGGGGACTTTAATTTCACTGCCTATACTATTTTTTTTTTTTTCATTTTTGTTCAAGTTCATCAGTTAAAAAATATATATTTTTTTGAAACAAGAAATGGTACATATTCTGACAAACAAGATTATTGACCAATTGTTTTATTCCTTGTTGGAGAAATAGAGTATCATTTTTGCTACAGGTATCAAACTTAAAGCTTGATTTTTCAAGAGTTTCATCTGCTAATGAGATTTTCTGAGATCTTCTGTTGTGGAAACATAAAATTTTAGAAAAATTACAAAAAAACTTTATAGGAAGTATCTAGTTTGATAATCTTATTATCTGCATTTAATAGAACTGTTAAGGTGTAGCAGCTCCATGGCTTTTTATTACTAATTTATTAGTGCATACATTACTTTAATTGTCTGATTATACCAAGGGAGAATGTTTTCTCTTGAAATGGCCACAGACACATATTCCATCCTTTTATAGTGATATGAAATGATATTTTAAATAAGCAAAAGACATATGAAATTATTTTCTGTCTAGTCCATTATTCTTAGCAAAACTTTTGGGTTTCTTTTCCAGAAGAAAAGCAGCAAAATGAAAGGGTTACAAAAGAAATGAATGAATTCATCCATAAAGAGCAAAATAGCAGTTTATCACTACTAGAAGCAAGAGAAGCAGATGGTGATATGGTTAATGAAAAGAAAAGGACACCAAATGAAACTACACCAAATTTAGAACCAAAAAAAGATCATAAAGAAAAAGAGAGATTAGGAAGGAGCCAGTCAGGAAGTTCTAGTAGTGGTAGTACTAGCAGCAATAGTAGAAGCAGCAGTAGCAGCAGCAGTGTATCTAGTTCATCATACAGTTCTAGCTCAGGTAGTAGCCGCAGTTCTTCACGTTCATCTTCTCCTAAAAGGAAGAAGAGACATAGTCATAGCAGATCTCCACTGCATAAGCCTAGGCGCAGCAGGAGTAGAAGTTACTCTCGTAGAGTTAAAGGAGAGAGTAATAGATCTAGGGAAAAGGTGAGAGATCGGAGGAGATCTAGTAGAAATAGTATAGAGAGAGACAGAAGAAGAAATAGGACTCCTTCCCGAGAGAGACGTAGAACTAGGAGTCGCTCACGAGATAGGCGAGCTAATCGTGCTACTCGTAGTAGAAGTCGAGAGAGACGTAAAGCTGATGACCAGCGTGGTAATCTTAGTGGGAGCAGTCATAAGCATAAAGGTGATGGTAAAGATCAAGAACGAAAAAAAGAGAGGAGTAGAAGTTTAGATAAAGATAGGAAAAAGAAAGAAAAAGAAAGGGAGAGAGAACAGGATAGAAGAAAAGAGAAGCAAAAAAGGGAAGAAAAAGACAGTAAGTCTAGTAGCCAAGATGACAGATTAAAAAGAAAAAGAGAAAGTGAAAGAATATTCTCTCGAAGTGATTCAATATCTATTAAAATCTTAAGACAGGATTCTAGACAGGATAGTAAGAAAAGTTCTACCAAAGATAGTAAAAAACATTCAGGCTCTGATTCTAGTGCAAGGAGCAGTTCTGAATCTCCGGGAAGTAGTAAAGAAAAGAAGGCTAAGAAGCCTAAACATAGTCGGTCGCGATCCATGGAGAAATCTCAAAGGTCTGGTAAGAAGGCAAGCCGCAAACACAAGTCTAAGTCCCGATCAAGGTAGTATACTTTTTAAAGTTTTTTGTCTGAATTTATTTTTAATTTGACTGAATTTGTTCAAAGTTGAAAGTGTCCTTTCTCTCTCTCTTTTAAATGAACTCAGTTTGGTACTTGATATAATGATCATAGACTTAAAGTAACTTTAGAAAACCTATATACTTTTATTTATTTATTTTAAATTGCAGATTCTTTAGTCTAAAATGAATTTTATCTTTAAATTTTGTCTTTTCCCTTTATTTTTCAGATCACCATCCCCTCCCCGTCGTAAGCGCTGAGGAATGATGTGGCATGATGCCATGATGTTGTTAAAAAAATTCCATGAGTTTTAAGGGCTTGTCTCATTATAGAGGCACATTGTGGCTGTGTAGGTGAAAACAGAATCCTTTTTTTTTTTTTAATCTGTAAATAGGTGTATTTTTTCCAAATGCTGCTCCAAGTTACTTAATAGGATTTCTTTGTATTACTTTTTTTTTTTCAAAATAGTGCTTAATAAGAATATAAAACATACCATTCTCTCTTTCAGCTGTAATGTTCTTAAAATTACTATTGAATGTACTGTGATGTCAATAAAGCTCTTTAGTTCATTTTTGTTAACTTCTTGCACCTTAATTTTATGATTTTTAACTAAGGAAAGTACTTTTATAAAAAGGCAGCTGGATTTTTGTATAATAGGTTTTAAAGGTAATCCCCCCCAAATGGTTTTAACCTATATAGTTTGTCAAAGTTTGTAAATTGTATTCATGAACTTGTCAAAATCCACCATTGAGGGTGTGAGAGAGGGCCAGAAATAGACCTATATTTTTCTCTATGGAAGTATTTAATAGCTTTCTAAGCCTTTCCTCCTATTTTGAATTACAAGTAAAATATTCTCTGTGTATAAAGTATGGATCACTCTGTAAAATGAAATTTGCCTAAATCAAGCCAATGCACAGTAGGATTATTCACAATGAACTGATCGTGTTTGACACTAATATTCAGCTCTGGAACTATACTATGAAGCCACCTACTTCTATTTTAGAAGTATATTCTGAACATGGGTAATTGTAGAAATGAAATTCAGTTCAATTTGTGGTGCTTTTATTTATATTTTTGAAGTGTGACCTCAGATACATTGAGAGATACTCTGTAATACAAACACATATCAGTTGTATAGCATCAAAACTGTCAGTTTCCTAAGAATTGTGATTGGTGTTATGGACCTAACAATTAAATTAATTGTAGGCTGGTGGATAGAACAAAAATATGGAGGCATTCTGATTTAGTACCCAATTGCTTCCAGAATATTATATGACAGTATGCTTATGGTAGTAACTAAATTCTATGAAGAAAAATGCTTTGAACATTTTAGTTTTCTTTAAAAGAAAAGCAGTACAAGGTACAGAACACAGAGAATAAATTTTAAAATGTTTCTCCAACTATAGTACATTTTAAGAATAATGCCACATTTTTGCCAAGGTCAATGTTTTCTCCGAATTAAAAATAGAAATAGATATGTATAGTGTGCTCTTGTACAACTACATAGGTTCATAAATTTTTGGCAATTATGCATTTATCTAAAAGTTTACAAGTGACTGAATAAATGCATGTTTATCAAAATGACTTTTACAGTGCATTTAGTTCTGATATTTATAAAGTTGAAAATTCATGGAATAACTTTAAAACAGTTTGAAATTATATATGGTTAGTCTCATCAGGCATCAAAATAAAGGTAAATGTGCAATATGATGTTTCTATTTAAATTAGTTAACACATTGTACATATCTTTAGAATCATCTGATTAATTTGTAATAGCTCAGTTGTATAAGGTTTTTGTATCTAAAAATGCTTTTCCAGAACAAACTTCCAGTGAAAATTTATTTTCAGAATAAAATTCTACAGCGAAACTCAGCTGGCACATTTTTGGCTAGAACTATAGCCAAAACTAATATTTAAAATTTTATATACTTTCACATTTTGAAAGCTTCTCACCACCTATAACTATGGAAATTGTTTCTTTAGCACAATCATAATGTGTGTGACTGTCAGTAAATACAGCAATATTATAATAATATACTTGAGTTTGATGTTTCTAAATTTCTGTGGATAATTTGCTAAGTTTCATCATTGCATTGGCATGTAACAGTTTGTTCATTTTAACATGTAAGCAACCAGCTGTCATAAAATAGGATGTCCATGACTGTGAGAATGCTAAAAAGTATTCCTAGTTAATTGGAATTCGTTATTATATCATTTGGGAAAGAAACTTTTGGTAAAATGGAGGTCATCC
This sequence comes from Petaurus breviceps papuanus, assembly GCF_028583685.1. NCBI lineage: Eukaryota > Metazoa > Chordata > Mammalia > Diprotodontia > Petauridae > Petaurus > Petaurus breviceps. Next base: position 56,107,597 of record NW_027187391.1, read on the forward strand.
ATAAATTGACAGAATTAAATGCTTAGAATGGTCATTGGACTAGTAATGAAGTGGCTAATGAATGCCATCCAAGGCATACTTTTTTTCCCTCAAATCTTCCAATATCTTAGTAGCATTTGCACCCTTTCACGAATTAAAATACATGTAATTTGAGTTTGGTGGTCATAGGTTTGTTTTAGGTTCTAAACTACAAATAAAAAATGGTGTAGAATCTTACCAGAGTAAACATTTTCTACCGCTGAAATTGACTTCGGTGGTCAGTTCATAGAATATGGTACTAAATTGTTCTTTTTTTAAAAAAATTTTTTTAAGCAATCGGGGTTAAGTAACTTGCTCAAGGTTCTATGGCCAGTTATTTCTGGGTGTGGTGCTGAGTGTCTGAGCCCAGGATTCGATCTCCAGGTCGACTAAATTGTTGTTAGATGAGTGCTTAGATAAGAAATTTTATTAACATTAGAAGTTTGAGGAAGGATCTGAGTTGTTGAAACTGTGACCAGATATCATTGTTGTTTAATATGGAGGACTAAAACAGTGAACATTCTTTTTTTTTGTTTTTGGAGGGCAGTTGGGGTTAAGTGACTTGCCCAAAGTCACACGGCTAGTAAGCGTGTCAAGTGTCTGAGGCCGAATTTGAACTCAGGTCCTCCTGACTCCAGGGCTGGTGCTCTATTCACTGCACCACCCAGCTGCCCTGAACATTTTTTTTGTAAGCTTGGATCTTTAAGCTACCACTAGGAATGCAGGCAGTTCTCTCTTTAATTTTTAGGTTAAAATGCATTTATTGCTAACTTTTACAAATGTAAGAAATAGATTAGGTAAAAGAGCATTTTATTTGCACTCGGGAAATATAGTTTCTAATCTGGATTTTATGCTGTGTAATGGGGGAGTTAAATTTAAAAATGGGTAAAGTCCTAGCCTAAAATTTTTTATTCTGTGAATGAAAACTGATTTTGTTTTCCAAAATTCATATTACCGCATTAATAAGTAAAAACATCTTGTTTATATTGGGCCATGGATTATAATTTATGACATATTGTACAGGCAATCATTTAATATACCAGATGTCACTCTTGTTATTCCTTGAGATTTATAATAAAAATCTGCTAGATCATAATTGCTATAAGGATGTTGAAGTATGGAGAAATGCTATATCACAGTAATTTGGTCAATATATGATTTCACAGATTTAAATGAAACACAAGCTAATCTGTTTCAGTTGATATATTAGGTATAAAACTTCATGCTTCTAGAGAGCAACTTCTGATCATACTACATATCTTTAATTAGGTAAAAGAAGACTTCATAAGATTAACCATGTAAAATATAATTAACTTTTTTTTTTTTACTTTTGCATAATCTCTTGAGAAGAAAATTGGATGTAACTATAAATAGTTGCTACTTGTCAAAGTCTGAGACTGGGATAAACAGCAAAGTAATGTCTATCAGCCTATATTACTTTATATTCAAATTTAATTACTATTGGGAAAGCCTAATGGCTTTCAGTATTCAGTCATTTAAGAAAATCCCTATATTCCTGAGATTAGGATCTTATGGTGTGGAACACATTGACATGTCAAATCAGCTATTGTTAGGTATGATTAATGTTTTTCAGCAACATTGGAGCAGGTCCTCACGATTATTTTTCTTAAGTTATTATCCAAATTTCATCCTTAATACTACATTTTAACCTATTTGTATTCACCAGGATATTTCCATTGCAGAGTGGTTTACTCTCAGTTTTATTTTTTGGAGACTGGTGTCCCATGATTTGTAACCTTATAATACCATTGGGAAAAGGATAAATTTTTTTTTTCGGGGTGGGGGGGGAAGGAAGAGTTTCAAAGTGTTAAATGCACTACATAATATCCCAAATGCAGTCCAGCTCATTCTCCTTCCTTTTTAATTTCTTTTTCACAATGCCAGTCCAAACTATTTGTGCTAATAGACTAACCTACACAGGAAACCCATGTAGCTCATTTCATAGTCTGCACGAGGCATCCTTAATTGATTTCATTTTACCCATATGAATTATGAGACTCTTCTCTTTTAATTTAGTTATAAACTACAATGAGGAGTTCCCAACGTTCAGATTTCATTGAATTTATTCTGGGGTTTGATGCCGTCAGTTGAACATCACCTGCAAATAGCATCTAAAAGAAATAACCATCTATGGGGAACCCTTCCATTTGGACTAAAAGATATTCTCTTTGACAGTCAAATAGCAAGCTCTTCCTGTTTTATGTCTTATTTTCTGTTGATACTCAGAATTATTGAATCACATTTTCTGAAGTTACATCTTTCAAGGTATCTTTAACATATATAAGACATCTGATTTGAAGCTTCCTTTTGCTCTTCCAATTCAAATGCCTTTTCCCAAGCAAAGAATAGTGGAATCTTGTATGCTTTGCCATCAGATATGAGAGTATATAAATATGTGTTGTATATAAAATTGGTTTGATGGGTATGTTATGGAATCTCAGAATTGCTTAAATTTGCATTTCTTTAAATGTTGATGATTTGTAGAATTTTTTCATATGGTTATTGATAGTTTGTGAACTATATGATTACACTGATCTACCAGTCTTAAATATCTCTGCCAAAAAATGAAACAAGATTACATGGGCATCTGACCTGTTCTTGTTGATCTTTGGGAACCCTGCTTTTTTTCTAAATGCATACTAATCATCACTTTAATAGTGATTTAGAATTTTTTCAACCATTTAAGTTGAAATTCTAAACTCAAATATTTTTAAATGGGACTTTTTTTTAAGTTTTGCAGCATTTCTCCTATTCTTTATGGTATTCTAGAGATCATTGATAGTGGTACAGCAATTATTTCTGTCAGTTCACCAAGCTGTTGACTGATTTCTTAAATCTTTTTTCGACCTTTTGTACTCCCAGTTTCAACTATAAATGATGAGGTGATCTCAGAAGGATCTTGTGTCTTGGTTTATACACATTTGTTTTTCTCTCCACTGTTCTCTGTATTATGAGGTAATGACTATTCAAAATCTTACTTCTGCATAATGTTTTGTAGATGCGTTTATATTTTAATGTCCTGTTTCCCGGCTGTCACATATACTTGGCAAAAAGAGGCCAAGTGTTTGCTGGCTGAGGCAGTTTCTGTGCCCTTTTGCCTTCACATTGTTGCAGGGTATGTTTGTTTTTGGTGAGGGTTGAATGATTTTATCTATGTGGGAAACTCCTAGTTTGGAAGTGCCCTCCATTTATGCATATCCAACTTGACCACAACTTAATATATTTAGAAAGTTGCTTGGGAGTTTAAATTATTTTGTCATGATGATACAGCTAATATGTGGCAGTGAAAAGATTTTAACCCAGGTCTAAATGACTCTAGGACTGAACCTATTAGCTAAACCATGTTTTCTATTTATAATTGCTTTGCATCAGTTAAATTATAGAAAGTATTGATAATTGGCATCGATATCTTTTTTCTTTATCCTTTTCCCATTTGGGGGCATCAGTAACTTGTTTTACTATATCAAGCTGAAACTGTTAACAGTTGCCTATGCTGTCATCATCTTGTCTGTGTCTCTTTTTTTTTTTTATTTTCTGTTGGTTTTGACCTTGAGGTAATTTTTTTCTAAAGCAATCGGGATTAAGTAACTTGCTCAAGGTTACACAGCCAGTTATTTTGTGTGGGTGCCAAGTATCTGATGCCAGAACCGATCCCAGGCCTCCTGACACCAGGGCCGGTGCTCTTACTCATTGCACCACCTGGCTGCCCCAGACCTTGATGTAATTTTGATTTTGTCTGACTGCACACAAACAGTTGATTCAGAAATTACTTCCAAATTGATAAACATTTTTTTCCTTGTCATATTTCATTCTTTTAATGTTGTTTGATGTCCATATTGTCTTCCAGATTTCTCCTTAAACACATTGTTTATGATATAGGTAGTTGGTGTCTGTTTCTACAAACCTCTTTTGTTTCTTAATCTGAAACCATATTTTCCGACTTTTTTTGTAACTATTCTTTCTTAAACTCAACTTTACAGTGAAATCACTTAGTATGGAATGCTATATGGTGTGTGTTCTGTTCGGGGGGTGGGGGGGGGGCATTAACTTCATTTATAGGATTTCTCCATTTTGTCCCCTGTAATAGATGTTGGCATATAGGCTGCAATCCAGTCGACCTTTTGCTCATCCTCATCACAAGTGCTTGGAGATGAGCAGAGGTAGAGTAGTATAATGGAAAGAACCCTGTATTTGGAGTTAGAAGGGGTCAAATCCTGACCTCCTGGCTTAACCTTTTGGTACATGACTTCAGGCAAGTAACTTTATCTGATCCTGAGTGTCTGCATTTGTAAAATTGGAATTTTATTATCTACTTCACAGAAAAGGCTTTGCAAATCTTAAGGTGTTTTGTTACTTCATTATCATTGTCTAATATCCCATTAAATTATATTTCTTATTGCCTTTGGAATCACAAAATTACCAATTCTGCCAACTCTCTTTGGTTCTCCAAAGAGAAATCATGACCCATCCTTCCTTCTACTTGCAGCTTCCTTGTTTTCTGCCTTCATTTATAGTGATAATGCCAGTATTAATATAGTTCAGTTCTTCCAGTAAATACATTGACCCAGTTTTTGGACAAGAGCATCATGGAGAAGTAGCAATTAAAATTAATATTTACAAATGTTCCAAAGTGACTTCTTTTTAGCACTCAGGCATTTCTGTTCACCATCTTGTAACAGTCACTATGGAAATAGCTCAACCTGTATAAATGAGAGCAATTTGGTATTTTCCTTTACCTAGTTAGACTACACCACAGAATCAGACAATTTGTTGTGGTTACTGTATTATATTTCTTTTCAAGTTTGATAGAATTTGCCAGAGCTTGGACTCTATTGACATTGCCTATAAAAACCAAACTTACATGCCATAATGAGGTGTTGGAGTGGGAATTTTGCTTCTTTGCTGCCTTGCCAAAACTAAATTGGGAATATCAGAATCTCAGAATTAAAAAAAACCTTAAAGCTTATCTAGTTCAACCAGTACTTGAATAAGAAAACCTGTAACAAAATAAGTCATCCAGTCTTAAAGACCTCTAGAGAAGGGGAATCTATTTCCTGCTGAGACATCCTCAGAATAGAAACACTTGTACAACTTTAATTAGGAAATTCTTCCTTATATAAAACATGATTTATGCAACTTCCAACCCTTGTGCCTAATTAGACTTCATAGGGTCAAGCAGAACAAATCTAACCTCTTCAACATAGCCCTTAAGATACAGCTGTCATTGTTCCTATCCTATTTGCAGTTCAGTCTCCATTATTTCCTTTAGCTGGACTTACATCATCCTACTAGGATTCTTAATTAACCTGGTCTTAATTCTCTAGACCCTCCATTACGAATGACCCAACATTATGAATGTTCTTACTAAAATTTGGTAACTAGACTTGAACTTCATACACCAGATCTGATCAGGAATTGTACACTGGGATTAATATCCGTAGGCCTAGGCATAATTGCCTTTCAGTGCAACCGTTGACTGCTGTTTGGTACTATGAAGTTAAATTTTTTCATCCTAAGTATTAGACTTTATATTTGTCCATAGTAATGATCATTGCAATGGCAATTTAGAATATATACACTTATCTTGAAATTGTGATGGGAGGATGGCAGAAGATAGGGAGTAGATTCCTCTCCTAAAACAACAAGAAGCAATAAAAGAAAAAAACACAAATTTCCAGGGAACTTGGAGTAGACCCATTTAAGTCAGACTGTCCAAAAACATGAAGATGATTTGTTAAGATTTCTATGATGAGCTCTTCTCAGTCAATGACAGCAGAAGCACATTTGGCTTCTATCACAGTCCCCTATTTGCTATATAAAAATGTGTAAATTGTACTTGAGAAAATTAAAGGAGAAGCTTGAACAGTTAAAAAGATCAGTTTTAGGGGTCGAGTCTAAAGATACTTCCTGAGTTGGGGAGAATAGTAACTTGGTTTAGTTATGAACTAAAAGCAATACAAATATCAGTCCACATGTTTACTTTTCTATTACTTAAAAATCTTTAAAAGTAATTTACAAAAGGGCAATTTTGAAGGTCTGAAAGTAAGGTTTTTGGAAGTGATTTTCTACAGGAGCCCACTCATGTAATTGAAAAATGCAGAAAATACAAGATCCTGTGCTTATTGAGCATAAAAAGGCATTTTTGATTCAGTGAAGTAAATGCTATCTTGAAGACTCAACATAATATCCCATGCATATACCCAAATCACATGAGATCCTTTAAAAGCAAGAACTTGGTTTGACAGAACTTCATTAATATTAATTGAGGCATAAAACTGGGAAATACTTATTCACCAAAAGTCTTATGATGTCATGGAAGAAGTTTCACACCAGTCCAAATGGAAGAGGGTTATACCCTACAGATGCTAAGGTCTTCTAGATGCTCATTCTGGCTGACTGTGTACTAATCACATTAAGTATACCACATATCCTAAATGAGATCTATAAATGCTCTCTTTCAAAGAGTGCCAAAGACAAATCTTTTTGGAGGGGCTGCAGAAGACAGTATACCCTGATTTGCTACTGGAGATTGCTGTGAATTGGTGATTTTGGAAAACGATTTTAAAGTATGCTAAGAAGGTGACTAAAATGACTACCTTTTGATCCTCCCAAAGGAAGTCAAATGTAGAACAAAACTATTTCTTGTGGCAAAGGACAAGAACCAAGTAAATGCCTATCAAGTGGGCAAAAGCTAAGCAAGTTGTGGTACATAAATAGTGGAATATTACCGAGCTGTAAGAAAGAAGTGGAATACAGAGAAGCACATGGGAAGACATGGACCAATATTGGGTGAAATAAGCAGACCAGGAAAACAATGTAAATGGAAAGAAAAAAAATTGAAATAATGCGATGACAAGAGTATCCACCTTCCTTCATTGTTAAAGTGGGGCATGTAAGTATCAGACTGTGATATATTAGGTTTTTTTGAACTTTTAAAAACTGATTGGGCGGGGGGGGGCAGCGCAGCTAAGTGCTGTGGTGAACAGAACACTGGCCCTGGAATCAGAAGAACCTGAGTTCAAATATGATCTTAGCTGTATGACCTTGGGCAAGTCACTTAGCTCTGATTTCCTCAAAAAAAGGAAAAGGAAAAAAAGCTGATTGAAAGGATGCATGTATGGAAAGAGTTGGAAAGGATTTTGGAAATGAAGATAATGTAAAAAAATAATTGCTTAACAGAGAAAAGAAAAAGACAGATAAAATACTTATAATGAGTCCAGAATTGAATGGAGCAGATTAGATTGCAGTTGGGAAATTGTTTCTCTTAGGCAGAAGGCCTTCTAGTGATGATACATATATGTTTCTGAGTCATGGAACTACTGCCTCTAAAAAATTGAGGTGCGGGGAAATAACAGAAGGAAACAAGCATTTAAGCTCCTACTATGTGCCAGGCACTGTGCTAAGCTCTTTATAGATGTTATCTCACTTTAATATTGTAGCTTACTCAGCTACTGAGCACCTCTCTGCTGTCCTTTGGGGGTATAGTGAATACAACATTATCAATGAATTACACAGGAGATGTTTGTATCCGAGAAATCTAAAATTAGAAAAGGAGGTGGGCCAGTCATAGAATTTTAGGATTATAAGAATTCTTAGAGGGAACCTAATCCAACTAGTACTTGGACAAAAATCCTCTATAGCCCACCTGGCATCAAGTTGCTATCTCTTTATTATCCCATTATACTTTGAGATTTCTAATTGTTAAGTTTCTCCCGATTACAAGCCTAAATTTTCATCTTATATCTCCTACTCATTGCTCCTAATTTTGCCATCTTTAGCCAAGCAGAACAATTCTAATAGTTTTTCCACGAGAAAGCCATACAAATGTTGAAAGACAATGATGTACCTACTAAGGCTTCTCAAGGTGGAATATCTTCAGTTCAACTGTTCTTAATGTGGTCATTCATGATGAGTTCCTTTTGGATACTTAGTGGCAAAATGACCCTCTGTCCCTAAGGCTTCTTTTCTTCTATGTTCTCTCTCGGTTAATTCATTATCTTCCATGAATTTAATTATTGTTTTATATAGATAACTCCCAGATCTACATTCCCATCCCTAATTTCTCTCCCAAACTGTAGTTTCACATCACCAAGTGCCTATTAGATCTTTCAACCTGTATGTCCCCCATAGCATCTCAATCAAAATATATCCAATAAGAATTCATTACTTTCTCCCCAAACCAACCTCTCTTCTGAACTTCCCCATTTCTGTCTAGAGGGCAAAATCATTATCTCCTAGTTGTCATTGACTCCTCACTCTCCTACATACCGTGTTTCCCCGATAATAAGACACTGTCTTACTAATTTTTTTGGACAGAAAAACACTAGAGGGCTTATTTTAATGAACATTGACAGCAATTTTAATAAACAGGTAAATGTGAACAAAAAAATGTACCTTTATTCAATAATGAATTCAATAAAGAACAGGATGACGCGCTCACTGCTGCAGCTCTGATTGGATGCAGCTCAGAGCCCGGCGTGCATTTCACCGGGGGAAGGGGGGGAAGGGGACGGTGCATACAGAGGGTACCGTAATGTAGCGTGTAGCGCAGGGGATCACCTTCACTACAGTAGCAATCTCAATAGGGCTTATTTTAGAGGAATCTTACACAGTAAGGGGAGGGCTTATTTTCGGGATAGGTCTTATTATCGGGGAAACACGGTATGCATTGAGTTGCTGGATTTTGTTTCTACCGCCACAATTATTTTTTACATAGGATTCTTAAACATAATCACTTTCATCTCTACACATATGACCACTTTCATACTATCATATTTTAGTTCCTCATTACCTTTTACCTGAATTTTTGCCATCACCTTATTGGACTCCTGCATATCTTCCCTCTGATTCAACCTCCCAGCTGCAAAAGGCAGCTTAGGCACAGATCTGATCATGTCATCCCTAAACTGCATAAAGGCCAATGGCTCCCTGTTGCATCTAGAATAGATAAAATCTACTTGACATTTAAAGACCTTAAAAATGTGTACCTTTCCAAACTTGTTTTATGTTATTTCCCTTCTTGTATTCCATGGTCCAAAATGTCCTTGCTATTCCTCATATGTGACACTATCTTCCATCTCCATGTTTTTGCATTGACTGTTCCCTCATGCTTGGAATCCATTCTCTCCTCTGTTCTGCTTTGGATCTCTTGTTTCCTTTCAGATTTAGCTCTAGTACCACCTTATGTGTGAATAAGGCCTTTTCTGATTCCCCTCAGTTCCTAATGCCCAACCCAAAATGTATTTATTTTGTATAGTTACATGCTGAGTCTTGAAGAAGTGATGTTCATTCAATGGTGGCACAACCTGTCAATTTCCCCAAATTACCAAGTATTCAATAAATATATGACAAAAACATATTTATATAGTATGACTATGATAATGCTGTGCTATACAACTATATCTGCTAGATTACAGTAAATTAGATGTGGGATTATCAAATTCAGGCAGGAGACAGTAAGGTTTGCATGATATAAGTAGGGTTGCCTGATTCTCTGTCACAAAGAACTTTAGAAACATTTTTAAGCATGTGATGGCCTTTTACTGAACCCTCTCTTGATTTTTATTCTCATTTGTGCCTCACTTTGATAGCCATTGACTTGGAAACAGAGTTAGTTGCAGTTCCTACTGAGACTGCTCCCTCGATCATGTTTTTATGCTGTGCAAAAGGTCATTGCAAGCAATCCAAATTAAGAAAGAATGAAGTATTGCATCCAGAAAAGAGTAGAATTGCAGTTTCTGTGCCAAACAGCCTATCAACCACGCACCTCAATCTTTCTGGAGTCTCTTCCACCAATAAATGGTGGTATTTTATACCTTTTAAAGCTGTTAGAATATTACCTTTGTTTTTCTACCTCAAATTAAAAACACAAGTACAAACACCCTCTGGGTTATACAGTCCATATATGTATGCATCATACATTTTCCTAAATGTTAGTCAATTAGCACCTCAAAAAATCTTATTGATCTCAAGAAGCTCAACAGTCTAATGTTGATAGACCTAAGGCCCTAAATTGAAGATTTTATTGCCTATTGTGGTGTTACTAGCTTCAGTTTGGAGGTATCAGTATGTATACTGATAAAATTTCATATGAGACCTAAGTAAGCAGTTCGAACAGTTACTTTTCCAATTGGCTAGTTACAAATAGTTGTCCAGCCAAATCAAAACGTTACAGCTGGAAAGGACCTAGAATTTATAGCATCACAGTTGTAAAGCTGGAAGGGACTTTAAAAGTCATCTAACATAATATCATTATTTTGTAGATGAAGAAACAACCCCAGGGTGATCTAGTGATTTGACTGATCTCATTGTCACATGGTAGTAACAAAATCTGTATCTCCTAATTCCCCAGTAAAGTGACCTTATCACAATACCATAGTGCTTTACCATAAAGGACAGGCCTGATCTGGTTATTGTTTTAAATTAAATTTTTTAAAGTGAGAAGACCTTATTTTACCTAAATACTTCAAAAGTATTTTACTGATTTAAACTCTCTATGGTTTTATTGATTTAAACTCTATGATTTATTATAGTCATCTGTTCCACATTGAGACTTTTTCCTATCACAGTGGGTCAGCATAAGAAAATAAATGGGAATTTTGGGGGAGTTTTGAGGAAGCCACAGACAACACAGAAAAAGTTCAGAAACTCAGAAATGCATAAAATATGTGTATAGTATCAACTCAAATTTTACAATAAGGTACTGTAAACATCCCATAAAAGGAAAAGAAAGAAATCAGACTAAGCTGGTACAAAGGGAGGCTAAAATATTTTATGTAGATTTTCATGGGAGCATAACACCCCTAACCCCACAATGTGGAAGGGATCACTGTAGGTAATTCTTCATAATTCTCCTTAGAGACTGAAGCTTCTCCATTTTTCTAGGTTAGTACTAAGATGATGGATACTCCTTATTTGCTGGGCTCATAATTAAGGTCTCTGGGAATCAGGATTCATGCTCTGGCATTACCTTTGAGAATCCAGACTGCTAGATCTTGTGTGATCCTGACCATGGCTCTACAATATTTGAATTTTCTGAATGCTTACAATATTTTCTCCTTGATCTGGGAGCAATGGAATTTGGCTAAGGCATTCCTGGGTATTTTAATTTTGGAATCTCTTTCAGGAGGTAATCAGAGGGATTGTTTTATTTCTTGGTGTCTTGTGGAGTGATTAGCTTCCACTTGCCCAATAGGAATTTTTAAGGAATAACTTTTTTCAGTGAGCTTTTGTACCTCTTTTTCCATTTGATCAGTTTTACTTCTTAAGGAATTCTTTTCTTCAGTCAATTTTTGTGCCTCTTTCCATTTGGCTTATTCTGCTATTTAAAGATTCTTCTCTTCAGTGGATTTTTGTGTTTCTTTTACCAAGCTGTTAACCCTCTTTTCATAATTTTCTTGCATCAGTCTCATTTCTTTTTCTAATTTTTCCTCTACCTATCTTATTTGATTTTCAAAATCCTTTTTCAACTTCTCAAGAATTCTTGTTAGGCTTATGTTCAATTCATATATATTTTTTTCTTTTAGGCTTTGCATGTAGCTGCTTTAGCATCATTTGTATTCTTCCGAGTTTGTGTCTTGATCTTCCTTCTCACCATAGTAACTTGTTATGGTCAAGTTCTGTTTTTGTTGTTTGCTCATTTTTTAGTTTATTTGACTTTTAACTTTATGTTAAAATTTAGCTCTGTTACTGGGGTGGAGAGCATACCATCCCATGCTTCAGGCCTTCCATGCTGTTGATTTTATTTAGTTCAGGGGGTCTGTAGGTTTTCAGTGGTTACAAGGTGGTATGATCTAAGCAGAGGTGTGATTGCTGCTTTCCTGGCCTGTGCTCTGGTGTTTATCCAGGAAGGAACATTGTTCCCTGACAGCCATTAATGCTAGAACAGTTCCTGGCCCTGGGATTGTGACCAGGTCCCCCACTTTTCTGTACCCACAATTGCTAGTGCTCTCCTTTGATTAATATTGCATAGGAACCTGGAATGTAAGATCTGTGCATCAAGTTAAGCTGCATGTGGTAATACAAGAGATTGAAAGATTAAACATCAACATCTTAGGTGTTGGTGAGCTTAATTAAATGGATGGGAATAGGTGAGTTTAATTCAGATAGTTACTACATAAATTACAGCCTGCAAGAATCCCTTGGAAGAAATGGAATAGCTCTCATAGTAAAAGGGTGAGAAAAGCAGTACTGGGATATAATCTCAAAAATTACTAAATAAGATATGTTAAAATCCAAAGCAAATCATTCAACATCACAGTAATACAAGTCTGATGCCAAAGAGGCTGAAGCTGACCAGTTCTATGAAGACTTACAACTTCTAGAAATAGCACCAAAAAAAAGATACCATATTCATTGTAGGTGATTGGAATGCTAAAGTAGGAAATCAAAAGATATTTGGAATATTAGGCAAGTTTGACCTTGGACTACAAAATGAAGCAGGCAGAGACTAATAGAGTTTTGTCAGGTCACTGGCTATAACAAACATTGTTTCAACAATCCAAATGGCATTTCTTCACATGGACATCACCAGATGGTCAATATCAAAATTAGATTGATTAAATACTTTGTAGCCAATAGTGGAGAAGCTCTCTAGTTAAAACAAGACCTGGAGCTGATTGGAGATCAGATCATCAGTTTCCTATATTGCAAAATTCAGACTTAAGTTGAAGTAAGGAAAACCATCAGACTATAACATCCCTTATGAATATGAAGTGAAAGCGATAGATTTAAGGGATAGATATGGCAGGTAGAATACCTGAAGAACTATGGATAGAGGTTTGCAACACTGTACAGAAGATAGCAACAAAAAAAATTCCAAAGGAAAAGGAGCAAGAAAGCAAAATGGAGGTCTGATGAGGCTTTATAAATAGCTGAGGAGTGAAGGGAAGGGAAAGATACACCCAGTTGAATGCAGAATTCCAGAGAATAGCAAGGAGACATAAGGTTTTCTTAAATGAGTGATGCAAAGAAATAGAAGAAAATAGAATGGGAAAGATGAGGTCTCATTAAGAAAATTAGAGACATCAAGGGAACATTTTATGCAAAAATGGGCATGGTAAAAGACAAAAATGGTAGGAAATTAACAGAAGAGATTAAGAAAAGGTGGTAAGAATACACAAAAGAACTATATAAGAAAGCTCTGAACATTACTGATAACCATGGTGGTGTGGTTACTAATCTAGAACCAGACATCCTGGAGAAAGAAGTCAAATGGGCCTTAGAAATCATTACTAACAATAAAGCTAGTGGAAGTGATGCAATTCCAGCTGTTATTTTATACCCTAAAAGATAATGCTGTTAGAGTGCTGTACTAAATATGCCAGCAAATTTGGAAAACTCAGCAGTGGACACTGGATTGGGAAAGATCAATTCACATCCCAATCTTAAAGAGGGGCGATGCCAAGAAACGTTCAAATTACTGAACGATTGTATTCGTTTCACATGCCAGCAAGGTTATGTTTAAGATTATGCAAACTAGGTTTCAGCAATATGTAAACTAAGAATTACCAGAAAGCCAGGTTGGTTTTAGAAGAGGCAGAGGAGCTAGAGACTGAATTGCTGGCATTCGCTGAATTATGGAGAAAACAAGGCAATTCCAGAAAAGTTATCTACTTCTGCTTCATTGACTACACAAGCCTTTGTGTGGATCACAACAAAATGTGGCAAGTCCTCAAGAAGATGGAAGTACACGTCATCTTACCTGTCTCCTGAGGAACCTATATTATGTAGGCCAAGAAGCAACAGTTTGAACCAAACATGAAACAACTGATTTGTTTAACATTAGAAAAGGAGTATGACAAGGCAGTATATTGTCACCTTATTTATTTAACATATGCAGGTTACAGATCTTTAGTATTCAAGAGTGCCACTGACCCCTTTTATTAATAACATGCAGATGACTATTGCAGCTATGAAATTAAAAGATGCTTGCTCCTTGGAAGGAAAGCTATGGCAAATCTGGACAGCATACTAACATACAGAGACATTGGCTTATTGACAAAGGTTTTATAGTCAAAGCTATGGTTTTTTCAGTAGCAGTGTATGACTGAGAGTTAAACTGTTAGTAAAGCTAAATGCCATAGAATCAATGCTTTTAACTTGTGGTGCTTGAGAAGAATTTTGAGAGTCCCTTGGACAGCAAGGTAATAAAATCGGTCAATACTTAAAGAAATTTATTTAGGCATTCACTGGCAGGTCAAAGATTGAAGCTGAAGCTTAAATATTTTGGTCACATAATGTGAAGAAAAGACTCATTAGAAAGGACCCTGATGTTGGGAAGGATTGAAGGCAAAAGGAAAAGGGGACAGTAGAGTATGAGATAAATAAGTATCATGGAAATAATGAACATGAACTTAGAGACTTTGGGAGATAATACAGGATAAAAGCCTGGAGTGCTGTTGTTCGTGGGGTCATGAAAAGTTAGACATGATTGCACAACTCTCTGTCTTTCCTGTGGCTGTAAGTGCTATTGCTCAACGTCACCTTGCACTGTATATGAACTATACAACAGAGTTTTGAACCTAGCATCAGCAAAAGGTATGCTTCCATCTCCGTCCAACTGGTTGTCCAACCCTGACATCATCAGTGGGCTGAGAGCTCTTGAAACTGCTGATGCTGCCACCAATGCAGCACCTCCAAGTTCCCCTACTGTGGTTGGGCCTACCCTTCACAATCTGTACTATGCTCCAGGCCTGACCCCCACTCTCATAAGACAGACCTTTCCAGTTAATCTCTAAGTTGTCTTGGCTTGGAAAATTGTTTCACCTGACTGTTGCTTCTGCTCCTCCAGAATTCTATTTGAGGCATTATTTTAGAATTGTTTGGAGAGGAATTTGGGGAGAGTTCAGCTAAGTGCTTCTCTGCTTTGCTATCTTGGCTTTCCTCCTTCAGATACTTAATAGTTTTCTGGAATTCATCTTAATCTGACTTTGTAAAGTCATCTCAATTCAAAATTCTGGATTTAGAATCAGAGGACCTAGATCTGAATTCTAGCTCAGCAATTTACTACTTGTGTGACCTTGAGCAAGTCATGACTTTATTTGGGCCTCAGTTTCCATATCTGTAAAATCAATCAATAAGCATTTATTAGAGCCTACTATGTGCCAGGCACTGTGCAAGGGACAGGCCATGCCCTTAAGTTTAGAATCTAATGAAGGGAGATGTCATGCAAACATATATATCAAGCTCTATACAGGATAAATTGGAAATAATTAATAGAGGGAATTAAGAGGGATTGGGAAGCCTTCAGTAAAAGATCGCATTTTAGTTGGGACTAAAAGGAAGCCAGAGAGGTCAGTAAGCGAGCACAGGAGAGAGAATATTCCAAGCATGGGAGACAGCCAGAGAAAGTCCCCAGAGCCTAAAGAAGTGTCTTCTTGATAGAACAACCAGGAAACCAATGTCACTGAATCAAAAAGTATGGGGAGAATTGTGTAAGAAGACTGGACGGGCAGGAGGGAGCTAGGTTATGAAGGGCTTTGAATGTGAAACAGAGCATTTTGTATTTCATCCTGGGCACAAAAGGGAATGACTGGAGTTGGGAGGATGGCATGGTAAGTCCTGTACTTTAGGAAGATCATTTTAGTGGCTGTATGGAGGATTGACTGGAGTGGAGAAAGACTTGAGGCAGGCTATAGCTATAGTCTAGGTATGAGGGGTTGAAGGCCTGCACCACAATGATGGCAGAAGAGAGAAAGGGTCATATTAGAAAGATATTGAAAAGGTGAAATCTATAGGCCTTGGCAACAGATTGGGGTGGGGGGTGTTTAGAGATAGTGAAGAATCTAGGGTGTGGGTCTAATGAACTGGGATGAGGGGACTGCCCTCTAAGTAAAAGGAAAGGTAGGAGGTGGGGAGGAATTAGTGGGAAGATAATGAGAGCATTGATTATGTCTAAGTTCCCTCCAACTCTAAGTCTATGGTCCTGTGATTTCAAGGAGTGACTCTGGAAGTAGCATGCATGTCATGTAGGAAAAGAGCTCTGGACTGGGAGTCAGATCAGGGAAGATTTTAATCCTTAACATCAATAAGAGGCTTCATAGCATAACTCAGGAGCCAGAAGGACCCTTTAATTCTAGTATTCTCCCTCTGTTGATTTCAAATTAATCCTATTTGTAGCTTAACTGTACATAGTTACTTGCAAATTGTTTCCACCTTTAGACACAGTTCCTTGAGAGCAGGGATTATTATTACCTTTCATTGTATTCCCAGGATTTAGCACATTGCCCACCACAGAGTAGGTACCTCATAATGTTGAGGTAAGGGAACCATAAAATGTTGAGGATTAAGGTTAGGAGTGCGAAAGACCCCAAAATACCAACATGCCTGGTCCTCCCAAATGAATTCGACTCAAGTCTTCTCATAGCCAAAGTAAAGCAAAATTTATTAAAGATTCGCCATAATGGGTGGACTCTTAAGGAGCCTAGGTATCTGTGACGCTTGTATTGGACAAGTGGGCCAGAATAATCTAACACAGAATGAGTGGGCCCTAGATAAATTCTCTGCTCCCATGGAGGCAAGATGGAGCTTACATACAGAAAGATTGTGGGAGGATTTAGGGGTGGTCTAGAGGAGGAGTTTGGTGAGGGTCTTCAGGAGGAGTCAAATGAGGTCACACTCCAGTAATGAAAGATTAAGGATGGGAAGTAGCTGAAGACCGTCTGGAGATGACAGACCAGGAGGGTTAGCCTTGTTTAAGGGTAACAGATTTAGGCATAGATATTTTGGGAGGATCAAGGGTGGGAGGATAGCTGGACAAAGAAGGGCTAGGCTAGTAACTGGTTTGGGCCAAGCTGTAATGAAAGGCTTATGGCTTTAGGCAAATGGCTCATCAAATGGGAAGATTCAAGGAGAGCTCAACGGGGTTCCCAGAGCCTGTATCTCATCAATAAATGTGTATTGATCTCTTCACTGAGATCAAGTACCACCTTTGCCCTACTGGCTGCGCGACCCTGGATAAGTTATTTAACCTCCAGGTGCCTTCTACCTAAGACTGGAAGTTGCAGGGACTGCGCTAACCCTAATTGGCTAGGGGAGCTCCTCTTTTTAACAAAATAATTAGAGCTCTGGCCCCGATCCTACTATGATCAACAATTAGCCTTGGAGTATTGGGCAAGTCATTTAGCTCCAATCTGGCTCCAGATTTCCCATCAGTAAAATGAAAGAGTGTGACTAGAAGTGCGTTTTGTGATTTAAATCACATTAATCCTAGGGTCTTATAACTGGCAGCCTAGGTCTCGCCTCCTCTCCTCTTTTCCTCCTCCCCCTTCCACAAAGGACCACCCACCACCAAAAAAGGCGCCAGAACAGAACTCTCGTCCCCGGGAAGCAGGAGACTGCCGGACACACTGTCTGGAACCTTTATGAAGCAGGTGCTTGTTTGCTGGAGGGACCGGAAAGGGCAAGGGACACGAGCACAGGCGATGTGGGGAAGCTGGGGGCTGAGGGCCGTGAGGGCTCGCGGCTGGGGGCCGGCTGGGGTCCGAAGTGCGCACCGAGGGACCGAACCTCGAAGGGCAACCGCACCAGAAGGTGAGTGACGATCAAGCTCCCTCCCGCCCCTTGGGCACTCGGTTAGCGGGTGGACAGGGGTGAGGAGGCTGGCTTGTGGTAAATGCGCAGGCGCGGGCGAGGAGGCCGGGGGAGGAAGGGGAAAGGAATTCCCGAACTCTGGTGGAAAATGTCAACTTTGGGGCGGGGCCTAAAGGACCACAGTTGGGGAACCCTGACATTGAATGTTTCTCCAGGAAGGTTGAGATGACCTTGGGAGGGCCCTGGGAGATCACAATCTGGCCCCAGGCTACCTTTCCAGAGTTATTTTCATCTGCTTTGTACACTTAATTAAAAAAAAAAAAATTAACATTTTCTTCCTTCTCTCCCGTTTAAAACAAACAAAAAGAAAACGCTTGTAATCATTATTCATAGTCAAGCAAGACAAATGAGTTTAGACCAAAACTGTCAGGAAGTGGGTGGCATGGAGTATCTGACCTGTAATGATGGTTCTCTTTGCATTCATCTGTTCTTAAGGCTTAGAGAGAGAGAGAGGTCTAAAATTTATTCATTTTGAACTTAAATACAAAGAAAAATCCATTCCCATGTACAAGGTACAACACCACAAAGAGAATTCAATATGAAACCATGAATCTCCATTTCAGTTTCCTTTTATTTTTCTGAAAAAATATGTAATAAATACTACATATAATTCTCAAGGTTTTTCTGAGTTTGTGTGCTTCCCTATGAGTTTTCTTTTGTTCTCTGCTGTGCACTTTTCATTTCTTGTCTCCTTCCCTCCTCACCCCTAACTATAGAAGACCACCATTGGATATATATATTTGTATGTATATATGTACATATATAAAAATGTGTGTATGTATGTGTATAGATATATCTATAGCTACAAAATATATACATATATGTGTGTATAAACACACACTATATATATACTATACATACTTAATATTTTTCAGTTCTTTCTTTGGAGCAGACAGTGTACTCTTCTTTCATAGAACCTTTGTAGTTGATTTGATAGTTATAACACTCAAAATGACTTAGTCATAAACAGTTTTTCTTAAAACAGTATTGCTGTTACTTTATTCTGACAACATTCTCTTGGTCCTGTCCATTTCATTCTTCTTTATTTCATGGAACACTTTCAGTGTTTTTCTAAAATCAACCAGCTCATTGTTTCTTATAGCACAGTAATATTCCATCACAGTCATGTACCACAATTTGTTTAGCCATTCCCCAATTGATAGTATCCCTCAATTTCCAGTTCTTTTTTTTTTTTTTTGCTTTTTGGAGGGGGGGAAGGCAGGGCAATTGGGGTCAAGTGACTTGCCCAACATCACAAGGCTAGTAAGTGTTAAATGTCTGAGGCCTGATTTGAACTCAGGTCCTCCTGACTCCAGGGCCGGTGCTCTATTCACTGTACCACCTACCCACTCCGGAATTTCCAGTTATTTTTTTTTTATTAATCAAATGCTTTATTAACGTCTAGTTTACATCATTCATTTCCGCAAGATTTTGAGTTACAAATTTTCTCCCCGGTTTTCCCCCTACCCACCGCCCCAAAATAGCGATCCCACTGGATATCCCCTCCTCCAATCTGCTCCCTCCCATATCTTCTCCCATACCCCCTCCAGCTTTCCAGTAGGGCACAGTGGATCTCTATGCCCCAGTGCCTCTATATCTTATTTCCCAGTTCCATGTAAAATAATAATAATAAAAATAATATATGTTTTTTAAATATTTGATTTTAAACCTTTGAATTCCAGATTCATTCCCTTCCTCCCTTGTCACCCACCCTTACTGGGAAGATAAGCAATTCAATATAGGTTGTACATGTGTAGCTATGTAAAACATTTCCATAGTAGATATATTGTAAAAGACTGACTTTAATATATTGTAAAAGACTTCGCTCTCTCCTATCCCACCTCCACCTTGTTCTATTCTCTACTTTGATCCTGTCCCTTTTCAAAAGTGGGTGCTTCCAACTTCCCTCCCCCCTAGCCTGCCCTCCCTTCCATCGTTTCCCCCTTTCATCCCCTTCCCCCTTACTCTCCTGTAGGGTGACATACCCTATTTAGTGTGTATGTCATTCCTTCCCTAAGCCAAATTCAATGAGAATAAGGTTGACCTGTTCCCTTTTGCCTTCCTGTTCTTCTCCTCCATTATGACCATTTTCCCTTGCCTCTTCTATATGAGATAGTTTACCTCATTCTGTCTCTCCCCATCTCCTCTCATTATATTCCTCTCTCACCTCTTAATTTCACCTTTTAAGTATCATCCCTTCCTATTAAATTGGTCCTGTGCCCTCTATCTATGTATACTTGTACACATATATACACACATTCACATATGTATTCATATGCCCACTTACCCTCCTATATAGACATATATGTATGTGTATATATAATATATGTGATATATATGTTTTATATATATGTACAAATTACTATTCCCTTCAATTATTCTCATACTGAGATTTTCATAAGTTACAATTATCATTTCTCCATGTAGGAATATAAATAGTTCAACTTTGATAAGTTCCTTATGATTTCTTTTCCCTGTTTACCTTCTCATGCTTCTTGTATATGAATGTCAGATTTTTCTGTTCAACTCTGGTTTTTTCATCAAGAATGCTTGAAAGTCCTCTATTCTACTGAATGACCATATTTTCCCCTGAAACATGATACTCAGTTTTGCTGGGTGGTTGATTCTTGGTTTTAATCCCAGCTCCTTTGACCTCCGGAATATTATATTCCAAGCCCTTCCATCCCTCATTGTAGAAGCTGCCAGGTCCTGAGTTATCCTGGTTGTGTTTCCACAATATTGAAATTGTTTCTTCCTGGATGCTTATAATATTTTCTCCCTGATCTGGGAATTCTGGAACTTGGCCATAGTATTCCTAGGAGTTTTTTGGGGGGGATCTTTTTCAGGAGGTGATCAGTAGATTCTTTCAACCTCTATTTTGCCCTCTGGTTCTAAAACATCAGGGCAATTTTCCTTGAGAATTTCTTGAAGGATGATTTCTAGGTTTTTTTTTTTTTCATCATGGCCTTCAGGTAGTCCAATAATTTTTAAATTATCTCCTGGATCTATTTTCCAGGTCAGTGGTTTTCCCAATGAGATATTTCATATTGCCTTCTATTTTTTTTTTATTTGTTTGGATCTGTTTAATAGTATCTTGATTTCTCATAAAGTTACTAGCTTCCATTTGCTCCAATCTAATTCAGAAGGAATGATTCTCTTCAGTGAGCTTTTGAGATTCTTTTTCCATCTGGCAAATTCAGCTTTTTTAAGGCATTCTTCTCCTCATTGCCTTTTTGAGCCACTTTTGCCATTTGAGTTAGTCTGTTTTCTAAGGTGTTATTTTCTTCAGTCAGGTTGTTGACAATCATTTCATAAGTTTCTTGCATCGTTCTCATTTCTCTTCCCAGTTTTTCCTCCACTTCTCTTATTTGGTTTTCAAAATCCTTCTTAAGGTCCTTTATGGCCTGTAACCAGCTCATATTTTTCTTGGAAGCTTTTGGTGCAGGAGTTCTGACTTCACTGTCTTCCTCCTGTTCCATGCTTTGATCCATTTTGTCCCCAAAATAGGAGTGTAAAGTTGGGTTGCTTTGCTTCCCTTGTTTGCTCATGTTGGCCACTCAATTACTTGACTTTTGAGCTTTTTGCCACAGTAGGACTCTGCTACCAGACAGGGGAGCTTTGTCCAATCGCTGGGGTTTTCTCAGCTGCCGAAGGTATTATTTGGGTGCCCTTTCTGAAGCCTCCACATGCTCTGGCAAGCTGGTCACACACCCTAGGATCTCCACCCTAGACAGCAATCCAGATCCAAGCAGGTTAAAGCAAGAGCTATTACCCCTCAGACTGGTCGCTTGGTCCCCCTACAATCTGCAGGCCAGGAGCTGAAGCTCCCATGTGGTCATGGCTGCACTGCAGTGGCTCAGCGGCTTCTCCCTCCAGGGGATAAAAACCGGACTGTACTCCTAAACTACCAGATCCCAAAGTCCACACTGCACTGACCTCTCACTTTGTCCGTAGCATCTATGGGTTGATAATTCTGAAAAATGCCACAGCTGCTGGTGATCTGAAGTCTCTCCAGCTGGAGGCTGGTCAAGCTGCCCTGAGGTTAAAACCTCCAGCTCCAGCAGGGCTGGGCTTGGCTGGGCTTGGCGCCCAGAGTGCTGCGCTGGCTGCTTGCTGCTGGCCTGCCAGGCTGTTCTCAGCAAGAGGTTAGCTTCTCTCTGTCATTTTGTGGGTTCTGTAGCTCCAGAGTTTGTGCAGAGTCACCTTTTACATGAATTGGAGGAGGTGGGAGCCAGAGCCACACGGAAATCCTGTTTCTACTCCACCATCTTGACTCTGCCCCCCAGAATTTCCAGTTCTTTACCACCACAAAGGGAGCTGCTATAAATATTTTAGAACATATAAGTTCTTTTCTTTTCTCTAGTCACCTCGGGAAGAAGGCCTGATCGTGGTATTGCTGGGGCAAAAGATATATACAGCTTTATAAGTCTTTGGGCATAATTCCAGATTGCTCTCCAAAATGGTTGAATCAGTTCACAGTTCCACCAGTAGTGTCCAACATTTGTCACTTTCCCCTTCTATCATTTTAGCCAATCTGATAAGTGTAAGGTTATATTTCAAAGTAGTTTAAATTTCTGTTTCTCTAATCAATAATGATCTAGAGCTTTTTTTCCTGTGTCTATATATAGTTTTGATTTCTTCACTAAAAAACTGTCTGCTCATATTCTTTGACCATTTTTCAGTTGGGGAATAATTCATATTCTTATAAGTTTGACAGAATTCTCTAGAAGTGTTCTTATTGTATAAATTATTCTGTTTCTGTTCACTTTACTCTGCATTAGTTCATACAGGTCTTCTCAGGGGGTCTCAACTCATGTCATTTCTTGTTTCACAATAATATTCAATTACATTCATAAACTATTTATCATTCTTAGACCATTATTTGCTCAATAATTCCTCAGTTCAGTGGTCACTTCCTTGGTTTCCATTTCTTTGCCATTATAAATAAAATATAGCAGTTTTCATTTTAAAAAATCTACAGTCATTGATTAAGCACTTTAATGGTATATCAGTGGTCTGAGCGATAGTGGAGGTAAATGGAAAGGCAAAAACAGTCATTGTACTAAAGGAGCTTACTTACATTCTTTAAAAATTTTTTCAATGAACAAAAATCTATTTTTTATCCCTCAACAACCCCCACCCCATCTATTAAAAAAAAAAATCAAACCCTTGAACGCCCTTGGAACAAATATACATAGTTAAACAAAACAGATTTTCCCATTGGCCATACCCAAAAAATAAGTATCTCATTCTGCACCCTAAATCCATCATTTCTCTGCAAAGAGGTTGGTAGCATACTTCATCATTGGTCTTCTGGAATCTTGGTCATTGCATTGATCAGAGTGCTTATGGCTTTCAAAGTTGTTTGTCTTTACAGTATTGTTGTTATATGAATTGTTCTTCATGCTTTGTTCATTTAAATCTGCATCTGTTTATACAAGTTGACCTAGGTTTCTCTGAGACTCCCATTTCATCATTTCTTATGGTACAGTAGTATTCATTGCCTTCACATATTTGTTCAATCATTCTTTAACTGAGGGGCAGCCCCTTAGTTTCTAGTTCTTTGTTACCATGAAAAGAGCTGCTATAAATATTTTTGTACATATGGGTACTTTTGATCTTCTGGGGTGTAGACATAGTAGTGATATTGCTAGGTCAAAGGATGTGAAAAGTTTATAACCTTGGGGTTATAATAACATATTGCTTTCCAGAATAGACAACCAATTCATTGCTCTATCAGCTGGTTTGGGATATATCAAAATCCAGTACAAGGAAACATGTATTACACAGTAAGACAGTAAAGCAAGCTAGCTTTATTGTGGTAATATATTTCTTTTTTTTTCTTTTGCATTTTGGAGGGCACTTGGGGTTAAGTGACTTGCCCAAGGTCACACAGCTAGTTTTTGTGTTAAGTGTCTGAGGCCGGATTTGAACTCAGGTCCTCCTGACTCCAGGGCCAGTGCTCTATTCACTGTGCCACCTAGCCACCCAATGGTAATGGATTTCTAATAAGAAGGGCAGTCAGGGAAGATAAAAACGGGTCAAGTCTGATGATTGAGGTCCTAACAAGGAATTGATATCTTAAGACAGGGGTATGAAACCTACCACCTTGAGGCCACATGTGTCCCTCTAGGTCCTCAAGTAGGCCCCTTTGACTGAATCCAAACTTCATAGAACAAATCGGGATCTGTGAAGTTTGGATTCAGTCAAAGGCCTGCTCACAGAGGATGTAGAGGGTCACATGTGGCCTTGAGGCTGCAGGTTCCCCACCCCTGTCTTAAGATGTTTACTGGAGCTTGTCAGCTGTTTAATATCCATGTAATTAAGCATTAGTTCTGCCCCTTTGGTGTAGAAGCAGGCTAGTCAGCTCCCTCTTTATCTATGCTCTTTGGAAGATCTTAATTTCTAGACGTGTGAATTTCATACTTTCTTTTTCAGTCTCTGGCTTCTCTCTTTTTACCATGAATTTCTGTGTAGAGGGAGCCTTGGGAAGACCCTTTTCCCACTAAACATAGCCCTTTGATCTTGGTAGCTGGCCAGAAAGGAGTTTAACTCCTCAGAGATGACTGACAGTACCCTGACTAGGGAATGAGAGATTAAAGCTGTCATCAGCATCTTTTCCTGCTTAATTTTTCTGTCATATTTTAATCTTATTTGGGGAGGCTATTTGGGGGTCTAGATCAGGAGGCATTTTAAAATATCTCTGGAGACTAGAAGCTGGCAAAATTTTTCTTCAGCCTCAAGGAATCTCAGGATCCAGAAGCCACCTCAGAAATAATTGATTTTTGGTAAGGGAGTTGGTACCACTCTAATTCAGCCACAGAAATACCTCAGTCTGTATATTGATTTTTATTTCAGAAGGATCAACTTCCAGATTTTGCTGATCACACAGTTAGCCAGTCTTAAAAGCACCCTATGGGCACCTTAAAAATACTACCTTATGGGCACCTCCTAATTCAGTGTAGACAGGTATTGGCATAGAAAAGAATATAAACTGCAAGCAATATGCTTTAGATTGAGTCCCTTATAGATTTTGGCATCCCATCCTTGTTACCAGGGGTTTTGATTTTCCTTAGGGGCTTCTTCATTTAGTAGGGTGGGGAGGTTATTGGGTTTATTACAGCCTAGGTATGAGGTGGCATCTCAGAGTTAGCAACTCTTTGTAGTGATAAAGAATTGGAAACTGAAGGCATGCCTTTCTAAGATTATTTCATGTTACCCTCCTTCACTCTCTCAGCAGACTTGCTTGCTGATATTCCATCTCCTGTTTCTTTGTACTGACTGCTGCCATACCTGGAATTCACTCCCTCGTCACCTTTGTTTAGAATCCTCTGACTTCCTTCCAGGTCTCTGTCAAGTGAAATATCGGACTGCAGGACTTTATTACCTCTTCCTCTCCTTTTCTCACTCTTCCCAATTGCAAGCACACTTCTACTAAAATCAGTTTGCTTTTAATTTTGCATTTGCTTTTTGTGTATTTGTTTCCCTCAGTAAAGCAGAGGCCCCTCAAGAGTTTCTTCTTTTTCTTAGTATACTCAGTTCTTCACATGAAATATATTTTTAAAAATTTTTTGAATTTCAAATTCTCTCTGTCCTCACCCATTGTGTTCTCAGAACACAAGCAGTATGATACCATTAGTGTACCCTGTTTTCGACACATAGAAGGCACATAAATAAAGTGCTTGTAGAATGATTGAATGAATGAATGTACACTTTTGTCATGGAGACAGTTAAACTGAGATACAACTTGTCCAAAGGGAATATGGTTATTCTGGTACTTTTCAAAAGATATATATCATAGTGTCTTCAGTTTATAGCTAGAAGGAATTTTTGAGGTTATCTAGTCTAGCTCCCTCATTTAACAGATGAGGAAACTGAAGCTCAGAGGTGACATAGTGAGTGGATAGAGTGATGGTTTTGGAGTCAGAAAGACCTGAGTTCAAATTCTGCCTTAATTACTCACTAGTTATATAATTCAAGCCAAATCACTTAAATGAGACCACTTAACTCTGTGTCTCAGATTCCGTGTATGTAAAAGGGATGAACTCTTCATGGCTTCTAAAATCTTTTCTGACTTTAATTATATGATCCAAGGAGAAATGATTTGCCTGAAGTCACACAGCTATTTCGTGGCAGAATATGGACTAGGACTTCTGCTGTACTTCCATCCCAGTCATTTTTTCATTTCACTAATAACTACTTCCCTTACCCATCCTGAGACCCTTCAGTTCACTCTTGGGAGCCAAGCCATAGTCACTTAATCCCTGGCCTTTGGCCTTTAAGCTGGAATTGGCCTCTTCAGATTCGATATAACCACAAAAAACTGTAACACAAGGCAATCTGGAAAGGCATGAGAACTATAAGTGAAATGCTAAGGAAATCTCAGATAGGATATTATCTGCTGTTGTGATGTGTATATTTTCACAATGTGTTTGAAGGTTTGGAGGGAGAGTATTCTCAAGAGGCTGTTGGGGGTCAAGAAACCATTGTCTTCTATTTTCAGCAGGGCTTCTTAAAACTTTTTCCATTCCTGACTCTGTCAGCACTTCTTAAACTGTGGGTGGAGACCCCATATCTCTACCCACAGTTTATGAAGCACTATTGCATTGTCGGTGAAATTGTGAACCAGTATAATGATTCTAGAGAGCAATCTGGAACTATGACCAAAGAGTTATTAAACTGCATGTTCTTTGAACCAGCAATACTACTACTGGACAAAGACATCAAAAAAGAAAGGAGAAAAGTACCTATTTGTTCAAAACTATTTATAGCAGCTTTTTGTGGTGGCTAAGAATTAGAAATTAAGAGAATGCCCAATCTCATCAATTGGGGAATGGCTAAACAAGCTGTGGTATATAATTGTAATGGAATATTATTGTATTATAAGAAATGATAAGGCAAGATGATTTCAGAAAAACCTAGAAAGACTTACATGAACTGATTTAAAGTGAATGAACAGAACCAGGAGAACGTTATGCACAGTAACAGCAATGTTATATGATAAAGAATTGTGAATGACTTAGCTATTCTCAGCAATACAATGATCTAAGACATCCCAAAGGACTAATGATGAAGCATGCCATCTGCCTTCAGAGAAAGAACTGATATTGTTAAAATATGAACTGAAACATGCTGTTTTTCACTTTTTTTCATTCTTTTTTAATTTGAATATCCTTGTATGAAATGACTAATATGAGAATATTTTACATGATTGCACATGTACAGTCTCAGGGAGAAGGAGGGGAGGAAGGGAGGGAGGGCTAGAATTTGAAAACTCACAACTTTTAAAAAAGTTAAATTGTTTTAGCTTGCAATTGGAGAAAAAATGAAATATATTTTTAAAAAATAAAGAGCACCAAAGAGTTTGAGAGATTTCACATAAACAAAGAAAAGAAATCACTGTCTTACTCTTCCCTCTTGTCACGCCATGCATAAAAATAGAATTAAATTTAAGCCCAGCTGAAGGTTTTGTCCTTACTTCACATTATTAGTAATAGCTTTTTATTTGTGGGGATATGAATGCAGTAGAAAATGACACATTGACCAATCAGATAAGCCCAAAGAGCACATTAAGCCTGGTAGTTTCAGAGGGCCATCTGCTGAGATAACCTTGATGCATTGCCCTTTATAGGAACATGGGATTTTAGAGGTATAAGTTGTCTGAAACACAACTATGGCTTTACTAGCTTGATTTCATTACTATAGTTTTAATGCTAACTTTGGGAGAATTTTCTCTAAGGTCAAAACTATATTAAGCATACTATTTTTATTGAAAGTTACACATATTGCAAGGTGTAGTCCTCACCCAAGGTTTCTGGAAGTCATCAGAATCCAGAGAATTGAAGCCTCTCTTAGTTTAGTGTTATTAAAGACTTAGGGAATTCAAGAAGATATTGTATTTACCTACCATACTCACTTCAGATCATAGAATTTAAAGCTAGAAGAAATCTTAGAGAACAACTCAGAGGTCATGTGATATAGTAGGAAGCGTCTGCTGGACATGGAATCTGGAAAAGCTGTGGTCCAATTCTACAGCCACAATTAAAGCAGACATAACTTTGTAAGTGCTTCACTCCATTAATCTAGAATCATAGAATTTGAAAGGATCTCATCGACCATTTAGTCCAATCCATGCATGAAGGAAATCCTCCCTCTAACATATGCAACAAGTAGCCATCTAACCTCAGCTTGAAGCGCTCCAGTGATGGTGGTAGTGGTAGGGAGCCCAATATCTCCAAAGGCAGCACATTCTACTTTCAGACAACTCTAATTTTTAGGAAGTTTTTCCTGACATTAAGCCTAAATTCACCTCTTTGCACCTTGCCTTTTATTGCCCCTGGTTCTGCCCTCTGGGACCAAAGAACAAATCTGCTGCCTCTTCTATGTGATGTTCTTTCAGATATTTGAAGACAATTATCATGTCACCCTTGAGTCTTTTGTTTCCTAGACTGAATATTCGTAATTCTTTCTACCAATCCCACCTAACTTGGATTCAAGGCCCTTCAACATCCTCATGACTATTCCCTGGATGCTCAAGAGCTACCTTACTTAAACTGTTGCTCCCAGAATTAAATACAGCATGCCAGATATGACAGAGTACTCCAGGGCAAAGTACAGAGGGACTGTTATTTCTTTATTCTTGGAAGCAACACCTCTTTTAATGTAGCCCAAGATGGAATTAGCTTTTTTGGCTGTGGCATCATATTGTTTACTTATATTTAGCTGACAATCTACTAAAACTTTTAAATCTTTTTCAGACCAGCTATTGAGTTACCATATATGTGAAAGGAATTATTGGATTATTGATCACATGGGTGTGTGAGACGGAATACAAACTACTTTAATAATATATAATATTATATTAATGACATAATAATATATTAAAATATATAATGATATAAAATTATCTATCAATATATTTAATATTATCATGCTATTGATTATATATCTTGTATTATTAATATATGATAATACAATTTGTAATTATAAATGCATTTTGTATATATGTATGCGTGTGTGTGTGTGTGTGTGTATAAATAAAATGTTATTAACAATCCAGTATTTTCCTTCCAAACACACAGTAAATCAGTAGCTGGTTTGAAAAAGATCTGAAGGTTTTAGTAGAATGTAAACTAAGTATGAGTAAGCAATATGACATGACAGCCAAAAAAGCTAATATTATATTAAAATATTATATATAATTTAATGTTATATGTGTATGTATATATGTATGTGTGTGTCTACACATATATAGAGACACATATATATGTATGTATACAGTGACCTGTGAATTTGTTAGAATTATTGATTTAGCAATTTTAATCACTTTGCTATCGTACTTTTCCCCAACCCCCACCCTGAAAAGCTTTTCGTTTTAAAATTGTCATACTGTTTAGTATGTTCAGTATAGAGTAAAACTGGGAGGTTCCCCCCACCCCCAAAATTTATCATTTCTTTACATTATGCTGATGGATTTTGTGTGACCTTGCACATTGGGGCTTGCCTAACTAACCCATGTCTCTTCCAAAGGGACATTTCTAGTACTTTAATGACTTCAGGATTTTGTTGATAGTTACTACCTTTATCTTTGTAAGTAATCTGCCCTTTCTGATCCTCTTCTTGTCCATGGCCTTCCCTAAATCATCCATAGAGGAGATACCCAACAGACTTCCTTTAGTTCTTTTAAATTTCTTTGGGTACTAGATGTCCAAATTTTATTCTTTGCTTTTACTACATGATTAGTTCACCTTCTTTTCCCATTTCCAAAGGCATAATTAAGTCAGTTGGCTGGAGAAACATTAAGTGTCCTTTCTTTGAAATATAATTTTCACTGCCATACCACTATTCATGGTTAAAGCTTACTTTCAAGAGTTCTAAGCCCTAGAGTGGCAGTGGCAGCAACTGGAAAATGAGCAAGCAAAAAAAAAAAAAAGAACAAAGTAAAAAAGTACACAGCATAGAACAAAAGAAAACTCACAAGGAAGCAAAGAAAAGATGGATAATTTTCAACACAATGAGTATTATTTATCATATAGGCTTTCTTGAAGTGAAAATTTATTGTTACATATTTTGAATCCTCTCTTGTGTTCTGCTATGCACATGACATGCTTGGGCAGTGGTACAGTGAATAGAGCACAAACCCTGGAGTCAGAAAGACCTGAATTCAAATCCAACCTCAGACACTTGACACACTTACTAGCTGTGTGACTTTGGGCAGATCACTTAACCCCAATTGCCTTGCCTTCCCCCCTCCAAAAAAAAAAAAAGAAAAGAAAATGAGCAAACAACAATAATAACAAAAAGTCTAACCATAAAAAGTTACCCTAGGGACAGGGAAGATCAAGGCAAAACTCAAAAAAAGACAGTGAAGTCAAAACAGCTACAAGCAAAATCTCAAAGAAAAATGGCAATTGTACACGAACCCAATAAGAATTCCTAGAAGAAATAAAAAATGATTTTCAAAATAAGTAAGTAGAGGAACTGTAAGAACAGTAGAGGAAAAATTGGGTAAAGAAATGAAAGCAAAGGAAGACAATTATGAAAAAAACCATTAACAGCTTAGTAGTAGGCAGAAAAAATATTGAAGAAAATATAACACCTTAAAAAATAGAATTGGCCAAATGGAAAAAGAGAAAAATTCATGGATATAATTAACTCCTTAAAATGTAGAATTGGCCAAATGGAAAAAAAGGAACAAAAACTCACTGAAGAAAATCATTTCTTAAAAATTAGAAATGAGTAAGTGGAAACTGATGATTCAACATCAAGAAACAATAAAACAGGGGTGGCCAGGTAGCACAGCAAGTAAGAGCACCGGCTCCAGTGTCGGAATGACTTAGGGATCAAATCTGGGCTCAGACACTTAGCACCCACTCAGGAACACCTGGCCATGTAACCTTGAGCAAATTACTTAACCTGATTGCTTAAAAAAAAAAAAACAATAAAACATAGTCAAAAGGATGGAAATAAAAGAAGAAAATGGGAAATATGTCATCAGAAAAACAACTGAACTGGAAAACATATCAAAGAAAGATACTCTAAGAATTATTGGATTACCTGAAAACCATAATCAAAGAAAGAGCCTACATACCATATTTCAAGAAATTATCAAGGAAAACTGCCCCAGTATCCTAGAACCAGAATGTTGAAATTCAGATAATCCACCAATCAATATCCGAAGTAGATCCCAAAATGAAAACTTCAGGAATATTATAGTCAAATTCCAAAGCTCTGAAGTCAAAGAAAAAATACTTTAAGAAGCCAGAAAGAAACCTTTCAAATACTATGGAGCCACAGTCAGGATCACACAAGATTTAGTATCTACCACACTAAAGGAGTAGTAGAAGGCTTGGAATATGATATTCCAGAAGGCAAAAGAGCTCGAATTACAACCAAGAATAACTTACATAGCAAAACTGAGTATAATCTTTGAAGGGGGATGTGATAGTAATGGCAATTAAAGATTCCCCTGTATTGGCTTGGTTTTCAAATTGATTGTGTTAAAACCCAGAGTTTGTTAATCCCACCTGTGGGATGGGCTTGTTGATGTGAAAAGAAAGTCCTGAACTGGGAGGAGCTGGTGAGGTAGATTTGGAGAGACACTAGAGAGAGGCGGAAGATTTTTTTGGAAGCAGCACCTCGTGGAGAGAGAGAGACTAAGAGAATTGCTGGTGGCCGCTTTGAATTGCCCTGGACTTTTGAGACCTGCCCCCTGAGCTGCCAAGGACTGAGGAGACATGGCTGTTTTGCTGGTACTTTGTCTGTCTGTTTTGATGTTGTTTTGCCAGATTTGTCCACTGGTGAAAGACAGTCCTTTTGTTGAAGAAGTCCTGGAACCTGGCATTTGGTTAAGAAGCCCTGAGACTGTCCTGCAGACAGAGAGTGAATACTGTCCACTGGTGAGGGACAGTACTGTTGTTGCAGGGGTCTGGAGACTGTCCTGCAGACAGAGTGAATACTGTCCACTGGTGAAGGACAGTGCTGTTGTTGCAGGGGTCTGGGAACCTTTCTGTTGGTTCGGAAGCCCTGAAGAAGGATTTTCTTGTTGGATGTTTACAGAAATCCTGGGAGAGGGCTTTGCTAATGTGTTCAGGGGTTCTAGGACTGTTCTACAGACAGAGGATAAATTCATGAAGGGACTGGCAATGTATCTTATGGCCTTGCTAAGCCTTGTCTCCCCAGGAACTAAGATTGCTGAGAACTTGCCTCCTGTCAAGATGAAGAAAAGACCTCCATTTGGGTATTAAGTGCTGTGTTTAAACTTGATGTAACTCTGGGGTAGATTCAATTGTGATCCAGGGGTGGGGAACTTTTGACCTTTTTGTGTTCTATGGTTGAGCAAATGAATGTATTTTACTTATGTTTGGAAACTAATCTCCATTTGAGAAGAGGGGCTTTGTGGTGGACTAAAAGAAGGTATAGCCTAGGGGTGGAGAAGTATTTAGACCAGGGACTTTGTAATTGATTGAATGATTGGAAGGTCTTGGGGTGGGGTAGTACTTGGAGATTATTTAATCACACTTAGTAAATGCTGTATTTTGAATGATGTCATGTTTTGATCTTCTCTGTTCTGGGTTTGTTACTGAATAAAATAGAGAGCACCTATGCTGGTATTTTGAACCTGGGAAGTTGCCTTCTTTTGGTATTACATTACAGGGGAAAAATAGATATTTAATGAAATAGAGGTCTTTCAAGCATTTAATAGAAAATTTGGCTTTTAGTACAAGACTCAAGAGAAGCATAGAAAGGTAAAAATGAAAGAGAAATCATAAGGGACTCAGTAAAGTTTAACTATTTACCCTTCTATATGAGAAGATGATATATATATCTTCTAAGAACTTTATCATTACTAGACCAGTTAGAAGGATTCTGTAATCGAAAAAGACTGTGGGAGTGAGTCAATTATGTTGGGATGAAGTAAAAAAAAAAATATGGGTAAGAAAGAGGGATGTCCTGGGACAAGGGGAAGGGAGAAGAATAGGGGAAATTATTTCACATAAAAGAGGCATGAGAGGAAGATTTTTATAGTAGGGGAAGATGGGCTTTTTACAGTAGGGGAAGATGGGCTTTTTACAGGAGGGAAAGATGGGCTGATGGCCAATACCTGAACTTCACTCACATCTAAAGTGGTTCAAAATGGCTATCTGTCTGTCTTTCTATATATCTATGTATATACATACATATATACACACAACACATACACACACTAAATTGGTAATAAAAATCTATCTTACCTAACAGCAAAGTAGGAAGGGAAGGGGATAAGAGAAAGGTGATAGCAGGGAAGGAGGATAAAGAAGGAAGTAGTCAGAATTTAGAAGAGAGAGAAGAAGAAACAAAAGAAAATAGGATGGAGGGAAATGTACTTAGCAGTGATAACTGTAAATGTGAGTGAAATGAATTCACTCATAAAATGGAAGCAGATAGGCAGAATGAATTACAAACCAAAACCCAAGAATTTGTTATTTACAAGAAACACTTGAAACAAAGAGACGCACAGAAAAATAAAGAACTGGAGTAGTATCTGTTATGATTCAGTTGAACAAAAGGAGGGTAGAAATCACGATCTCAGACAAAACAAAAGCAAAAGTAGACCTAATTAAAAGAGATAAGCAGGGAAACTACAATGAAGTAATATTAATACTAAACATAAATGCACCAAATGGCATAGTAGCCAAATTATTTTTTTTTCAAGCATTTGGGGTTAAGTAACTTGCCCATGGTTACACAGCCAGTTTTTTTGTGTGGGTGTTAAGTATCTGAGGCCGGAACCGATACCAGGTCCTCCCAACTCCAGGGCCGGTGCTCTTACTCACTGTGCCATCTCGCCCCAGTATCCAAATGCTTAAATGAAAAGTTAAATGAATTGTAGAAGGTAAGAGATAGTAAAATTATACTAGTGGGGGACCTCAACCTTTTTCTTCTCAGATAGGTAAACCTATCTGAGTTATCAGTTAGATAAATCTAACCATAAAGTG
Organism: Petaurus breviceps papuanus; assembly: GCF_028583685.1. Taxonomy (NCBI): domain Eukaryota; kingdom Metazoa; phylum Chordata; class Mammalia; order Diprotodontia; family Petauridae; genus Petaurus; species Petaurus breviceps. Next base: position 56,141,205 of record NW_027187391.1, read on the forward strand.
AAAAAGAAGTCAAGGAGATGAACAAACTCTTAGAAAAGTTAGATACCATATACCTCTGGAGAAACTTGAATGGGAATAGAAAGGATTGTACCTTTTTCTCAGCTGCACATGGTACCTTCACAAAAATTTGCCATGTATCAGGACATAAAAACCTCACAACCCAGATAAAGAAAAGCAGAAACGGGCGGCTAGGTGACACAGTGAATAGAGCACTGGCCCTGGAGTCGGGAGGACCTGAGTTCAAATCCAGCCTTAGACATTTAACACTTACTAGCCATGTGATCTTGGGCAAGTCACTTAACCCCAATTGCTCTGCCCTCCCCCTTCCAAAAAGGAAAAATAAAAGCAGAAACCTAAAATGTTAACATTTTTCAGACCATAATGCAATAAAAATGACATTTAACAAGGGTTTATGGAAGCATAGATTAAAAACTAATTGGAAACTAAATAATCTAATCCTAAAGAATGAGTAGGTCAAAGAACAAATCACAAAAACCATCAATAATTTCATTAAAGAGGATGACAAAAATGAGACATTACAAAATTTGTGGGATACAGCCAAAGCAGTACTTAGAGGGAAAATTATATCACTAATTGCATATATCTGTAAAAGAGAGAAAGAGTAGTTCAGTAAATTGGGTATGCTACTAAAATAAACTAGAAAAAGAACATATTAAAAATCTTCAATTATGCACCCAAATAGAAATCCTGAAAAATCAAAGGAGAGATTAATAAAGTTGAAAGTTGAAAACTTGAACTAATAAAACTAGGAGCTGGTTTTATGAAAAAAAAAAAAAAAGGCCAGTAAAGTAGATAAAACATTGGTTAATTTGATTTAAAAAAAAGAAAAATTAGTATTAAAAATGAAAAGGGTAACTGTGCCACCAATGAAGATGAAAGGAATTATTTTGCCCAGTTATATGCCAGTAAAACTAAGAAACTAAGTGAAATAGATGAATATTTATAAAAATATAAACTGCCCAGATTAATAAAAGAGGAAATAGAATACTTAAATAATCATATTTTAGGAAAAGAAATTGAACAAGCCAGCAATGAATTCCCTAAGAAAAAATCCCAGATGTATTAACAAGTAAATTCTGCCAAACATTTAAGGAACAGTTAATCCCAATACTATACCAACTATTTGAAGAAAAAAATAGGTAAAGGAGTCCTACTCAGGTCCTTATATATGACACAAATATGATTTTGATACCTAAATTAGGGAGAGCAAAAACAGAGAAAGAAAACAATAGACCACTTCCCTTAATGAATATTGATGGGTGAATATATCTCAAGATTGTGAATAATTGTTTTGTCCATAGAATAAAGGATAATGAATACTACTACTTTTACAATTACTACTCTGTTTTTATACAAGATATCTCAAAAACCTTACTACAGCTTTAAGCTTTCATAACTTAAATTAAAGTTTAAAGCTTAAAACTGCACTAAGACTTTTGGGATACTCTATAAAAAGTGTCAATTCCAAGAAGTAAGTAGTATAAGGGTTATCATCCCCATTTGACAGATGAGAGAACTAAGACTCAGAGAAGTTAAATGACTTTCCCAGTATTATGTAGAGGCAAAATTCTAACCTAAGTCTCCTGACTTCAAGTCTAGTGTTGTTTCTATTATATAATCAATTCTAAGTAAGTAATGTAAAAATGGGAGAACAGGGACTAGTTTGAACCTACACATTTTCATATAATTGAGTGGAGAAAGTTAGCCTGACTTCTGAATAAAAGACTTCCCTGCTTTCATATTTGAATTTGGTGCTACTGATGGTGTTTTTACTGTATTGAATAGCAGTGGTTAAAAAAAAAAAAAGAATGGTAGACTCTAAATCTTTTCATTATTAAATATGTTGTTCAGTCACATCTTATTCTTCATGACCCTGTGGACTGTACTCATCATGGGATTTTCTTGGTAAAGATACTTGTTTGCCATTTCCTTCTCCAGTGGATTAAGGCAAATAGAGTGATTTGTTCAGGGTCACATGGTTAGTAAATGTCTGAGGCTAGATTTGAACTCAGATCTCCCTGACTTTAGGCTCAGCACTCTTGTCTACTTTGTCACTAAACTTGTTAAATGGCTATAAGTAGAATTTTGCTTTTTTAAAAGAGTATAGTTTGAAGTTTATTTTCCTTTTAAAAATTTACCTAACTTTTTTTTATTAGTGTTGTGATATAATAATGAATTGTGTTGGTTAGTTTCAAGATAAAATTATATTGTCCATCAGTAAGGATCGTTCTTTGGAAGGGTTTTTTTTGTTTGTTTTTTGCCTTGCTTTTCATTGCTTTTTATTTCCCTATTTATTCAGGAAAGCAAAGCAATAGAATTTTATTGATGACACCTTGGCTATTCAGTGACAAAGGAATCATATACTTTAAATATAACAATATAACCTTTGCCTATTCAGATAAAATGAAAAATTACAGGTATGTTTATTGATCATTCAGTACAATCATTACTTATTTGGAAGAGAAATGCAATGATTTATCATAATAATTTATCATCCCACTTAACAATGAGATACTGTTTACTAATTTGTCCTTATCTAATAGTCAAATACTTTAATTGACTGACTTTTTATTTTTTTAAATTAGAATGTAGAATTTATGTCACTTTTCCAGGTTTTTTGTTAGAGTTATATAACAGTGGCACACATGAAACCATTAAGTTATTTTGGTCAAAGGGAAAATGGATATGTATACATGCAGTTAACATTAAACTAAGAACTTTTACATGATTGTATTAGCAAAATGAAATTTATAATTTTATGGAAAATAGGATTTAGATTGGGCTCTATTTTCCAAGTGTCTATCCCTGCTTCCTGCATAAGTGTCTTTTTGAAGTAATCAGGTAATGAAGAATGAAAAAAAGGTAGATGAATGTAATAAAGAAGAGCTCCACCTGTATCTTAAAAGGACATTTGTGAGGATTTATAGGTATTGCTGAATATAATGGGACATGCTAAGGCCTAATCGGCATCACCCAACATTTCATAAATTAGAATTTCACTATTAAAGAGTATACTCTGCTAGAGCATGGAACTCAAAATGGTACAATACCTTTTAGATCCCAAATTTTAAAAACTTGGAAGATTATAAACATTTAACGGTCTTATTCAGAAGATCAGGTAGGAGCTTCCTGAAAGGTTAGAAAAAGTTGTGAGCACAAACCAATACTAATACTCCTGGGGTCTTGTGTGAAACAAACATTTTCTATAGCCTAGCTCTCTTGGAAGAGGAACTAGAGAATCCAATTTTGTAGGTTTATACTGCACAGGGTCTGGTTATTTTCTTTCATTAAAAATTCATTCCCCAGACATTGTTGCTCAGTGGTACATGCTGCATTCCCTTTTTCCTAAATTTGCCAGAAATTATATTATCCCCTGGGCTTTCCCAAATCATCATGGTGCTGCTGTTTGCATGAATCTGGAAATTATTAGAAGTAATTTAGGTGGAAAGCAAACTTTTTTTCTGTGTTTAATGGCACAGTGAAAATATGATATTATAAAAGATTTTATTTTAAAGGAAACCAGCTATAATGATATTAATAGAACTCCCTTATAAAACAGAGGGATATAGAAGAGGAATATGGGGTTATTTATTATTTATCTTATTTTGTGAATAAGAATATAAATAAGAATGTAGTATTACCCATGTTATATTTTGAAGACCTTTGGCATTTCATATGTTCATTATTTTCATCCTTCAGGTATGCTGGAATGAGATTGTATAGCAGTTCAGCAACAGTGGATCCAAAAGAGATGAAAACATTTAAGGCCCTGGCATACAAATGGTGGGATGAGCAAGGAGCATATGCACCTCTTCATTCTATGAATGACTTAAGGGTGCCTTTTATTAGGTACTATTTGGTAAACTCTTAGTCTTCTTAAATGATACTCTTCAGTACTTGATCTTCTGTTAAGTTTATTTTCTCTTTTATATATACTCAACTTTATAAGTATAAATTGTGTACAAAAATGCACAGAAAAGTATACACTGTTTCTATGCTTTTGAAGTTAGAATCTCTACAAAGCCATTTGTATGTTTTAGTTACTTTATTATCAATAATGTCACCTAATATGGTAAATCTTTTTTCCAGTACTTCATAGAGTACCTTACAACCCAGACTTCCTCATTCCTGTTTTGTTTATTTTCTATAAAACCCGATTTTCATTTCAATTCAGCAAGCTTTTTTCTCCTAACCATACTTTAAAAAAATTAAAAAAAAAAAATTCAGGCCTTGGAGCAGCTAGGTGGTGCAGTGAGTAGAGCACTGGCTCTGGAGTCAGGAGGACCTGAGTTCAAATCCAGCCTCAGACACTTTATACAAAATTAGCCACGTGACATTGGGCAAGTCACTTAACCCCAACTGCCCTTCCAAAAAAAAAAAAAGCAAAAAAAAAATTCAGTTCTCATCTCCACCTCCTGACTTTCCTGGCTTCCTTCAAGTCCCACCTAAAATCCCACCTTTTACAAGAAGCCTTTTTAGGCATAGAGAACAGCCAGTGAAAATGCAGAGTCAGGAGACAGACTGTCTTGTTCAAGGAACAACATGATGTCTAGGTGTTATGAGATGAAAAGAAGGGGTAGAAAAAGGAACTCTTGGTGAATGGCCTCAGTTTTTTTCAGTAAAATATGAAGTGAGGTTTTTAGCTATTAGAGTAGGGGTAGGAGGCACTTTGGGAGATTTGACAAGAGATGAAAAGGTTTGAAAAGCTACTGTGGTGAGTGGGATGGCAAGCCATTTAGGGATATGTGAAAGGATTGCCTTGCTATGGTGAAAGCCCACTTGAGATTATATAACATAATTTTGTAGTATTCTCATTCACCATAGTTTTATGATTTTGTTCAGCAGCACATGAATAGGAACAAAGTTGGTGGTAGGATAAGGGACGAGGGACTTGAGAGAAGAGGGCAGGTTGGAATTGAACTGGTTCAAAATGGGGAAGGGGGAAGAGAGAGTACCCAGTGCAGTAGTTATGGCTTGGAAAAGAATGAGAAGTGGGAGGATTAGAGGCCACAGTAAGAATGAAGAAATTGCAAAGGCAGAGGGAGAAGTAGAATAACAAGTTTGCAATCAGGTAAGGAAATTTTCAAATTCATGAACATATAAGTGGTACCTTTGTGGGTGATAGCAAGATCAAGTGTATGACCATATCCTTGTGTAGCTGAGTCTGAGTGAAAGAGTACATCATGAGAAATGAGCAAGTTGAACTGGGAGGTTATGGTGTTGGAAGGACTATAATTATAAATGTTGAAGTCTTCTAGTATGAGGACAGGAATTAGGAAGGAGAGAAAGATTTTGAGCCAGGCACTAAACTCATTGAAGAAGGAAGAAAGGGAGTACCCTGGAGGTCAGTAGACAACAGCTAGGATTTTGATTGGGTGGTAGGTATGGACTAAATGAACCTCAGAGGAGAAGAGGTTGCTGAGTGGTGGTGGTAGAGTTGAAATCTGAAAGTGGCATTGAGGAACAAGGAGCATGCCAACTCCCCTTTCATGACCAGTGAGTTGGAGAGAATAAGTGAAAGTCCAACCAGTTCTAACAAGGGAGGTTAGGGAAGCTTTGCCATCAAGAGGAAGCCAGGTCTTAGTGAAAGGTAGAAGATGAAAGGAGTAGGAAAGGAAAATATTTAAGATGAAAGCAAGTTTGCAAATGAGGAAAAGGTTTATACACAAGGAGACCAAAGCCTAAAAGCTGAAACGACTTACTCAGCCTCAAACAAGCCTCAGTTTCCACAACTAAAAAGTGAAAGGGTTGAACTAGACAACCTCAGAGGTCCATTCCGTCTAAATCTTGTGTCCAATGAACATCCATTAAGAAGACAGAGCAGAACAAAAATAGATCATTCCCCCCTTTCTCCCTTCCCTCATTGCTGCATTTAGCATACGTGTGTGTGTGTGTAGCTAGATAGATTTTTAGCTTACATAAGTGTTCTTTCACCATTAGGTGACATTTCTGCATTTGTAAGGTGAAGTCTTGCCCACCAACTTCACACAAAATGATGAACTTAAAAAAAACCCACAGACTACTGATAGTAATGATTGAGTGGACCAGATACATAAATAGTGATTTATAGATGCCTTTCCTGTCTACATATAAGCTAATTGATAAATGGTGATTTGATTTCTAAAAGAAAAAAAAAAGCAGGGATTGCCTATAATTAATTTTAATTGGCAGGGATATATTGATTTCCACCTCTGCACAGCACCATGACTATCCAAATAGTTTTTTCTTTTTTTTTGGAGGGGGGAAGGCAGAGGAATTGGGGTTAAGTGACTTACCCAAGGTCACACAGCTAGTAAGTATTAAGTGTCTGTGGCCGGATTTGAATTCAGGTCCTCCTGACTCCAGGGCTGGTGCTCTATTCACTGCACCCCTAGCTGCCCCAAAATTGTCTTTTCTTATTGTAAAGGACAGTTGATTAGAAATTTTCATGCAAAAGTTTGAACTGTGCCTCTACCACTCATACTCTGTTGTGACCCTGGGCAAATTATTTAACCTCTCTGACCCACTCTTTACTTCTCTGTGGAATGAAGGAATCTTGCTGGATGATCTCTGAGGTCCTTTCCAGCTCTAAGGATCAATGACTCTGATTTTTAACTTCCTTTCATTATATGGGAATTATTTGTGGCTTGAAGGTACTGTTGTTTCCTTTGTACTCATTTTCTCATTTCGCTATGGAGGCTCCTAACCCTTTTTCAGTTTTGTACCATCTAAGCTATATCATTCCACCCCTTCACCTATTCCCCAAACATCTTTTCAGAGAGTGTTTCTTCTTCCATTCTTCCTATTAGGACTACTATGACCATTGTTTGAATTAATCCCAGAAATGTCCAGCAGGCATACAATTGTTGCTTTTTGAAATTTGCTTACATAAAACAGACTTATTTACATGTACTATTTGAAAATGGTAGCAAATTGACACAGTGGTAGGGTGTTTTGTCATAGTTAATGCTTTGTGATTATTGAATTTTTGAGATAGTCCACCTGCTCATTTTACTGATGAGGAAACAGACATGGAAGCAAAAGTGACTTGATGCATGATTTTAATCACTTAAACTTCACTGGGCTTCAGTTTACTTATCTATAAAATAAGGGAGTTGGACCACATAATCTCTAAGGTCCCTGCCAGGTGCTTTGTTCAAGAATACACAGCAAAACTCATCATTACAGTGATCCATGACAGTTCCAAGGGACTCATGATGAAAAATGCTATCAGCTTCCAGAGAGAACTGATGAATTCTGAGTGCAAATTGAAGTATAATTTTTTCACTTTCTTTGTTTTTCTTGGGTTTTTTTTGCTCAATATGGATAATATGGAAACGTGTTTTACATGATTTCATGTATTTAATAGATATCACATTATTTGCCTTCTCAGTCAGTGGGTGAGGGAAGAAAGGGAGAGAATCTGGAACTCAGATTTTTAAAAGTCACAAATAAATAATTAGGAAACAGTGTACAGTAAATAAGTGGCAGATTAGGGACCAGAAGGCCTGGCCTTCTGATTTTATCACTGTTCTTTTCTCCATAGTTATGGCTGTGGAGAAGGCACATTTTGTGCTCTTCTTACAATTCTTTAAAAGCATCACATTTCAGGGGTGTCCAGGTGGCGCGGTGAATAGAGCGCCGGCCCTGGAGGCAGGAGGACCTGAGTTCAAATCCAGCCTCAGACACTTAACACAAAAACTGGCCGTGTGACCTTGAGTAAGTCACTTAGCCCCAATTGCCCTACCTTCCTCCCTCCAAAAAGCAACCCCCCCCCCCCAAATTAAAACAAACCAAAAAAAAGCATCACATTTTGGTAATATGTGATAGTTTCTTTGTACCCATTATTAATCTTTTCACAGGTTTTTTTTTTTCTGTTTTGGGATTTTGTTTTGTTTTGGTCATTTTAATTCTTCTAAGATTGAGGTATCCCATGATTTGTGACTGTATTATAGCAGCAATATATTCTGAGAGGCATGGTGGTATGTGGGTGGAAAACTGGCTTTGGAGCCCAGAAGAACTAAGTTATGGTACTTGCCTTTGCTACATATTGACTATGTAATCTGGGTAAGTACCTTAACCTCTCAATGCCCTAAGCAACTGTCTAAGACTATATGTTGCAGAGAAGGTGTTGACTTGCATTGGTAGAGGACTGTCCTATGACATTGAAATCAGCAATCCATTCCTTATCTATTTAATAACAGGGTATTGATGTTAAAAAGATGGACCTCTTTGGTAATCTTCAGTATAGTTGTTTTTTTGTTTGCTTGTTTTTAAAGCAATTGGGGTTAAGTAACTTGCTCAAGGTTACACAGCCAGTTATTTCTGGGTGTGGTGCTAAGTATCAGAGCCCGGATTTGATCCCAGGTTATCCCCACTCTGGAGCCAGTGCTCTTACTCACTGAACCACCTGGCAGCCCCTAAGCAATTGGGGTTAAGTAACTTGCTCAAGGTTACACGGCCAGGTGTTTCTGGGTGGGTGCTAAGTATCTGAGCCCCGATTCTATTCCAGGTCATCCCAACTCTGGAGCCAATTCTCTTACTCGCTATGCTACCCAGCTGCTATAATTTTTAAATTATTTTATATATATATATATATATATATATATATATAATTTTTTAAAACTACAGTATAGTTTTAAAAAACCAATACTTTGTGTTAGCATTAGCTTTTCTGCCCAATCTCACTTCATTCTGAGCTTTCACATTCCTGAAAATAATTTTGTAGGACTTCCTACATTTTTCTATTTATTCTTTGTTACCTGTCTTTCTTTTTATCTTCTGCATGTGTCTTTAAGATTTAAGTTTTTTGGTGAGTTCTTTTTTCTCTTAAGACAACTTTCCCTTTTGCTTCTCGCTGGAATTATTTCTCACCTTTGAACTCATCACATGTAAAACTTATAAAAAGCCTAATTTTTTTTGTTGTTGTTAGGTATTATAGTTTGACCATTTCCCAATTAATAGGAAACTACTTTATCCCCTTTAAAGTTACTGTAGACATTATAAAATATCTGGGAATCTACCTGCCTAAAAAACCCAGGACTTATATGAAGACATTTACAAAACACTTTTCACAAAAATAAAGTCAGATCTAACTAATTGGAAAAACATCAATTGCTCACGGCTGGGTCGAGCCAATATAATAAAAATGACAATTCTATTTAATTAAATTACATATTTAGTGCCATACCAATCAATCTACCTAAAAATTACTTTGTAGAGCTAGAAAAAATAGTAGCAAAATTCATTTGGAAGAACAAAAGGTCCAGAATATCAAGGCCATTAATGAAAAGAAATGCTAGGGAAGGTGGCCTAGCTGTACCAGATTTTATTCTCTATTATAAAGCAGCAGTCATCAAAACTACTTGGTACTGGCTGAGGAATAGAGTAGTGGATCAGTGGAACAGATTAAGTACACAAGACACAGCAGTCAATGACTACAGTAATGTACTGTTTGTTAAACCCAAAGACCCCAGTTTTGGGGACAAGAACCCACTATTTGACAAAAACTGCTGGGAAAATGGAACATTGTATGGCAGAAATTGGACATAGACCAATATCTAACACTGTACACCAAAATAAAGTCAAAATGGGTGCATGAAGGGCAGTCAGGTGGCGCAGTAAGAGCACTGGCCCCAGAGTCGGGAGAACCGGGATTGGTTCTGGCCTCAGATACTTAGCACCCACACAAAATAACTGGATATGTAACCTTGAGCAAGTTACTTAACCCCAATTGCTTTAAAAAAAAATGGGTGCATGATTGTATCAGCAATGCCATATTCACAATGCCTACAGAGATTATAAATATACTGATATAATTATCCATCACAAAATAGTCAGGTTTGCCATTTGGGGAAATAAA